>NC_090757.1:45491341-45493841 GCF_036898095.1 Palaemon carinicauda | reverse complement strand
ATGGTAGCATTCTTATATAGGCTTATACAGGTATCTGGAAAATTTAATTAATGTTGATTATGTATGATGTTTCCACTTTATTTTCATTTTCATATAATGGTTTATTGTTGTCATTTTGGTTATCAGATACTGTAATGGACAATCTAAAAAGGTTTCAATGCATATGTAACAACTTATAAGATGCAAATTAAACATAAAGCTTTCAGGTTTGTGGATCTGAATAAATTCCCATGAGTATTTTGTTGCACAAGAATAAAGTTGTCTGTTATTGCGGTCGGAAATAGACATTTTTATGTTTAGACCCCACCCACAAATTAACGGCTCTATTGACCATAAGCTGTGAGTCACAAATGTCCATCATGCTGCATTGTGTTGCAGATACATATAGCTATCAGAAAATATAAAAAATGTTTGGTGCCCCCAGATGGTACCGATTGGTCAAAAACAGGGTGCTGGCTCACGGACTATATATATATATATATATATATATATATATATATATATATATATATATATATATATATATATATGCACATACATTATATATATGTATATATATATATATACTGTATATATATGTATATATATACATATATATAATCATATTATGTATCTATATACATACCTTATAAATAAGTATGGACTATTATATATATATATATATATATATATATATATATACACAAACACACACACATATATAAATATATATATATATATATATATATATATATATATATATATATAACTAAACATATACACACATTTATATATATATATATATATATATATATATATATATATATATATATATATAACTAAACATATACACACATTTATATATATATATATATATATATATATATGTATATATATATGTATATATATATATGTATATATATATATATATATATATATATATATATATATATATATATATATATATACTGTATATATAAATGCCTCGCATAATGATTCGTCATACTTTGTTGATTTTTGCATCAACTGTTGTTGAATACCCACTTCTAAGACCTGCCTGCTCTCTTAGTTGATAAAGTCTGTCTTTCTATTCGGCTTAATATGATCTTCGTAAAAAATTATATATTACTAAGATTAAACTTACTGGGAGGTAATTTTCGGGTCTTTTCTGTCTAAATTACGTATGGAATTTAGAGATTGAGAAATCCTTTGATTCTGTAAAAACTTCAGAAGTAATGAAAGACCTTTAAAGATACGGCATAGATGAATATCATGTTAGAACATACACCAAATACAGCAATCCTAAAAGTACAAAGTGGAAACATTCCGATTGACAAACGAGTTGAAGTGGGAGACCCCTCCCTCTTCCATCTCGTAAATTATTCTCCGCATGCCTAGAACAGGTTTTTAATAAATTAAATTGAGAAAAGTAGGAATTAATATCAATGAGAATACTTTCACAACTTAAGATTTGCAGATAACAGTTCTTTTTATTGAATCATGGGAGGAACTGTAAAAGATGATAGAAGATTTAAATAGAGAAAGCAGAAATGTAGGACTGAAACTAAGATGATGTGCAATGAAAATGCAGAGACAACAAATAATTGAATTTGAAGTACCCCCGGAGATTATTAATGAGTACAAATACTTAGGACAGACAACAGGTGTTTCCCCAGGGCAAGAGACCGAAATTAAAAGGATAAGCGTGAGATGCTGAGCTTTTGGTAAACGAAATGAGATTATAAACATTATAATACCACTTGCTCAAATGGTCCTACCAGTTTTAACGTGTGGATCAGAAACATGGAGCCTCACAATGCCGTTAGAACATAGGCTAGTTAAAACTCAAACAGCTATGGAAAGAATAATGATAGAAATATCCCTAAGAGATAAAGTGAGCAACATTGATACGAGAGCAAACTAAGTAGAGAATATTCTAACGTAGAAAAAAAATAGTAAATTGACATGGGCAGGACATATAATGAGGATGACGGATAGCCGATGAACAAGAAAAATAACAGAATGGGTCCTAGAAATTGCAAACGAACTAAGGGACGGAAGAACAGACGATGGATTGACAAGTAAGAATATTTGCAGTTATAGACTGGCATTGAATTCTCTCTATTCTTAAAATAAAGTTAACTGCATCGAATCCATTATTCAGTGTACCTGGAATATATTCCTTCTTATCCCGTGCATGATTCTAGATATATATTCTACATATTTCTAAATTATATCATGTCATCACATATTTCAGAATTATTTCATCTAACAATGAGGTATACCATTCTGAAAATTCTGACAAAAAATCTATCTGTCTTATACATGGGTCTTGCAAGATCTAGTGCAAAGATTACCTCACCTTCAGGAAAATAAAACTAGCTCATTCAATGGAAGCCATGAATTGAAACATAACGCATAACTTATCTAGGAAAAATAACCACATAACCAATACTCTTAAGTAGTGGTTATGAGGTTATGTTTCCTTTTCTCACTGGGCTATTTTTTCCTGTTGGAGTCC
>NC_090757.1:45481341-45483841 GCF_036898095.1 Palaemon carinicauda | reverse complement strand
GTGGGATCCTTCAAGGGTAGTATGAGGTGAGCATTTAAGCGACCTGGTTCATTAGAAGGTGGTATATTTTAGTTTACTTTTCTTAAGGAAACTTGATAATTGAACTGTTATGTTACCTCTTGTGTATAAAGGTAATTTGTCAATTTGCATATACATATTGATAATAAAGGGTTCATTGTCAATAATGAGATACTGTTTACAACTGTTCATTATCTGACCCCCTAAGTAGATTGTGTTATTATTATCATTACTTTCTTAAAGAGATATTTAAAATTGTATTTGTGCAATTGAATGAAGTTTCTCTCATATCAATTATATTAATGCTACCTAGCCATCTATAGTGAATCTTCTTTTCTGAGAGTTAAATAAATTAAACGTTATATAATGTTTTTTCGATACAAGGAATATTTCTATTTTTTATTTTTATTTTGCATAAATATTTCTTTACTTTCTTTTGCTTGATCGAGTCAAAATATTGGAATGCAGAGGTATCCCCTTTCTTTAGAAATTTACGCATAATTTAAGTTCAATATAACTCGATTTTACAAAGGGAGTTAAATTATCTTTATATCTGAAAATATAATGGGTAACATCATTGTCAAAATCGTTCCACGCACTAAACATTACTCTTATCATATCGAGACTATGATGGCAAAATCAGCTATAATATTTAGTTTTTAGAACATTTCACGCAGAATTGTACGTGCAATGATTCCTGTTTCTCCAAGACAAAGATTTTTTCTCAATGCAAATCCCTATGAGTCTGACGTTCTATTGTTCTTGTCTAGTTCAAGTCTTAGGGACACAACAAAAAGGGAGGAAAAATAGGGTAATGTCTCTTGACCCCTATACTTGTAATCGGAAAATTAGCAAAGTTGGCGAAAATGCAAAATGAATGGGAAACTCGCTGCACATTTGCAATTATCATTTGCCTAGCCAATATTAAAATTCTATGAGATTTGAAGAAATAAGTATCTAAACACCTTAGAAGAAGGGCATAAGAAAGAACGAACATGAATTTGAACCACTTTTATAATAATATTCTATTATGTACCTACATAATTCTAATTTTTGCTTGCTTCTTACAATATTCTAATAACAGTCATGTGGCCTCTATAATCTATTCATTCTTGTTCGTAATGTTTAGGATACCATAGTTCCCTCATACTCACAAGGAATGTGTACATAAAAAAAAAAAACCTTTCTCTTAAAGGATGGCTAACTGCTATTACTTCTAATAGGAGATGGATTCCTAACAGCTATTTCTTCGAATAAGAAATGTCTTCCTAACAACTATTTTTTTTTTTCTGATAAGAGAAGGCTTCCTAACAGCTACTTATTCTAACAAGAGAAAGCTTATTAACAGCATTTTCTCCTGGTAAAGGAATGCCTTCATAACTGCTGCTACTTTTAACAAGAAAAGGCTTCCTAACAGCCACTCTCCGGATAAAAGAATGTCTACCTAACAGCTACATCTTCTAACAAGAGGAAGCTTCCTAACAGCCATTCTACTGATAAAGAAATGCCTTCCTAATAGCTACTACTTCTAACAAGAGAAAGCTTATCATAACAGCATTTTCTCCTGGTAAAGGAATGCCTTCTTAACTGCTGCTACTTTTAACAAGAGAAGGCATCCTAACACCAATTTCTCCTGATAAAGGAATGCCTTCCTAACAGCTACTACTTCTAACAAGAGAAGGCTTCCTAACAGCCATTTCTCCTGATAAAGGAATGCCTTCCTAACAAAGAATTTTAATAATAGAAGGCTTCCTAAAAGCCATTTCTCCTGATGATGGAATGCCTTCCTAACAGCTACTTCTAATAATAATAGAAGGCTTCCTAAAAGCCATTTCTCCTGATAATGGAATGCCTTCCTAACAGCTACTTCTAATAATAGAAGGCTTCCTAACAGCAGTTGCTCCTGATAAACGAATGTCTTCCTAACAACTACTTCTAACAAGAGAAGGCTTCTAAACAATCATTTCTCCTGATAAATGAGTGCCTTACTAACATCTACTTCCTCTAATAGGAGAATGCTTCCGAACACACTTTTCCTTTAAAAAAAAGGCTTCCTAACAGCTTTTTCTTTTGAAAAGGAATGTCTTCCTCGTGGATTTTTCCTCTGAATGGTAAGGTCTTTCTCGAAATTATTCTATTAGGCAAAAAATGAAAAACCAAAACAGAAAAAACCTGGTATAACTTTTTACGCCTAATAAATGAAGACTTTCCTGATTGCTTTTATAATCATACTTGTAACAAAGTGAAGCCTTCATGAAAGCTTTTACTCCTATGAAAGGAAAGCCTTCCTATGAGATTTACCTCCCATTATGTTAGGAAAGCCTTCATAACAAGTTCTTTCTCAATAAGAAGGCCTTCAAAACAGCATTTTCTTCTAACACAGGAAAACTTTTCTTATAGCTTTTTATCCTAAGAAACGATGGGCTTCCTAACAGATCTATCTCCAAAAATGGTAAGAAAGTCTTCCTAACAGTTTTTCTCA
>NC_090757.1:45451341-45453841 GCF_036898095.1 Palaemon carinicauda | reverse complement strand
CTATTAAAACATTTGTGCATTTATAAAGTATATGGAGCTAAAAAGTATATGCAGCTAAAAACTATGCACTGCTAAAAAATCATGTGCATCTAACAAATATACAAAGCTGAAAGTCATATGCAAGCTAAAAAATATGCAAAGCTGAAAATCATGAACAGCTAAAATATATGCGCAGCTGAAAATCATGTGGAGCTAAAAATATGCACAGCTGAAAATCATGTGCAGCTGAAATATATGTACAGCTGAAAATCATGTACAGCTAAAATATAAGCACAGCTGAAAATCATATGCAAGCTAAAAAATATGCACAGCTGAAAATCATGTACAGCTAAAAAATATGCACGGTTGAAAATCATGTGCAGCTAAAAAATATGCAAAGCTGAAAATCATGTGAGGCTAAAAATTATGCACAGCTGAAAATCATGTGCAGCTAAAAATATGCACAGTCGCAAATCATGTGCATCTAAAGAATATGCACAGCTGAAAATTATGTGCAGCTAAAAATATGTGCAGCTAAAAAATATGTACAGCTGAAAATCATGTGCAGGTAAATGATATGTACAGCTGAAAATCATGTGCAGCTAAAAAATATGCACAGCTGAAAATCATGTGCAGCTAAAAAATATGCACAGCTAGAAATCATGTGGCTAAAAAATATACACAGCTGAAAATCATGTGGAACTTAAAAAATGCACGGCTTAAAAAATGCACAGCTAAAAAATATGCACAGCTGAAAATCATGTGCAGCTAAAAAAATATGCACAGCTGAAAATCGTGTGCAGCTAAAAAATATGCACAGCTAGAAATCATGTGGCTAAAAAATATACACAGCTGAAAATCATGTGGAGCTTAACAAATATGCACAGCTGAAAATCATGCGCAGTTAAAAAAATATGCACTGCTGAAAATCGTGTGCAGCTACAAAATATGCACAGCTGAAAATCATGTGCAGCTAAAAAAATACGCACAACTGAAAATCATGAGCAGCTAAAAATATGCACAGCTGAAAATCATGTAGCCTACAGCTAAAAATTATGCACAGCTGAAAATCATGTACAGCTAAAAATTATGTACAGCTAAAAATTATGCACAGCTGAAAATCATGTACAGCTAAAAATTATGCACAGCTGAAAATCATGTACAGCTAAAAATTATGCACAGCTGAAAAATCTTGTGCAGCTAAAAAATATGCACAGCTGAAAATCATGTGCAGCTAAAAAAAATACGCACAACTGAAAATCATGAGCAGCTAAAAATATGCACAGCTGAAAATCATGTACAGCTAAATATTATGCACAGCTGAAAATCATGTGCAGCTAAAAAATATGCACAGCTGAAAATCATGTGCAGCTAAATATATGCACAACTGGAAATCATGTGCAGCTAAAAAATATGCACAGCTGAAAATCATGTACAGCTAAAAAATATGCACAGCTGAAAATCATGTGCAGCTAGAATATATACACAGCTGAAAATCATGTGCAGCTAGAATATATACACAGCTGAAAATCATGTGCAGCTAAAAGAAATATACACAGCTGAAAATCATGTGCTGCTAAAATATACGCACAGCTAAATATATGTGCCCCTAACATATATGCGCAGAGCTAAACACCATGTGCTGTTAACAAATATGTAGCTAAAAATCATGTGCAACTAAAAATATTCACAGCTAATAATGAGCACAGCTAAAAACATTCACAGCTAATAATGAGCACAGCTAAAAACATTCACAGCTAAAAAACATGTGTAGCTAACAAATATGCACACCTAAAAATCATGTGCAGCTAAAAAATATACACAGCACGAAAAATGGTGTGCACCTATAATATGGACAGCTAAAAATCATGTGCAGCTATAAAAAATATGCACAGCTAAAAATAATGTACAGCTATAACAAATATCCACGGCGCTAAAAATCATGTGAAGCTAAGAATATTCACAGCTAAAAATATACACAGCTAAAAATCTTGTGCAGCTAACATATACAGTATGCACACCTAAAAATCATGTGCAGCTAAAAAAAATATGCACACCTAAAAGTTATGTGCAGCTAAGAAATATACACAGTACTAAAATCATGTGCGCCTATAATGTGCAGCTATAGCAAATATCCACAGCGGTAAAAATCATGTGCAGTTATAACAAAAATCCACAGCGCTAAAAATTATGTGCAGCTATAACAAATATCCACAGCGCTAAAAATCATGTGCAGCCAACAAAAATGCACCAGAGATAAAAAGTATTTGCAGGAAAACTGTGTGTAGCTAGGGACCAAAAAAGAGACCCTGCGGAAACCCTTCAGCAAACCTTGCAAGTACTTTTACATGGTGGGTAAGCTATATAAGTATTCATAAAATATCCTGTTAAAACACTAATGTGTGTTTTAAAGGATCCACTGTATTTCGTTAAATTGAGGTTGTTCAATACCTGCTTATAATCAGAATCTGCAAGCCAAGGCCTTGTCATTGCGAATTTCCTTCTATCATAAAGGTCTGCT
>NC_090757.1:45433841-45441341 GCF_036898095.1 Palaemon carinicauda | reverse complement strand
GGAAGAAAGAATAATGAATATATTGATATTCCGTAAGGAAAAAGGTGTATTCTTGGGTAGTTGGGAACGAGGATTTTTAGGCCTTGTTGAATGAAGATTGTAAGTAAAGAGGAGAAGCTATTTGATATGAGAATAAGAGATTTCAGGATGCTTGTGGAATTGACTAGGGATGATGTTAGGAGGCTAATAAAAAGATTGATGAATAGAAAGATACAATAGTTTGTCCATCATGAGGCTCAATACTACACAGTATTCTAGAAGTTTTATTCCAGCTGTTACCAAGTTGTGGAATGATCTTCCTGATCGGGTAGTTGAATCAGTAGAACTTCAAAAGTTCAAAATTGGAGCAAATGTTTTTATGTTGACCAGGCTGACATGAATCTTTTTATAGTTTATATATGACATATCTGTTTTTGACGTTGTTAATAGTTTATATAGGACATAACTGTTTTGACGTTGTCACTGTTTTTAGAATGATTTATTGTTAATTTACTCTCATCATTTATTTATTTCCTTATTTCCTTTCCTGACTGGGCTATTTTTCCCTATTGGAGCCCTTGGGCTTATAGCATCTTGCTTTTCCAACTAGGGTTGTAGCTTGGCTAATAATAATAATAATAATAATAATAATAATAATAGGATTGCATGATAGATGGTGAGGTAAGGTTGGGAGAGATGGGTAGAATGGGCTATTACTATTGTTGTTGTTGTTGTTGTTGTTACTACTAGCTAAGCTACCAATGGTTTGTAAAGGATATCCAAATGAGAAAAAGACTTTAAAGTATATTTTACTTGCATCATGAAGCTGAATACTGTAAGATTAATAGAGGATTAAGAAAGTTGACTATACCAGACAAAGTATATGGCAAGATTATATTTGAAAAAATGTATATGCAATGAAAGTTTTGATATGGTAACAACATGAGAGTGTACAGGAGGAATCTTTTTGATATGGTAAGAACATGAGTGTACAGGAGGAATATGTTTGATATAAGTCATGTGATAATTTGAAACTTTTTATTAAAGGCAATAGGGAGTTTTTCGAAGTGTATTGTATAGGTAATGAACTTTTTTGGACTTGAAAGTTTTTATGAAGGAACTGACGCTCCTGTTACAATATGTAGACTGAAAAGTGACTAGTTTGGTGTATATATAGGACTAGGTAAAAAATATGTTATATCTCTATAGATGCTTACTATGTTGTCTAAAGCATTATTGAAAAAATGAAAAAAAAAAAAAAAAAACAATAAGACGTACGTTAATATTTTTGGTACACAAAAAAATCGGTATAAAACAGATTGCGGGATGATTGATGTCTGTAGAAGATAGGCTAACGACTATGGATGGTATTGAGGAGCTGCATAAACTGGTAAAACAATTTCGAAACATTTGAAGAAATCCAAACGATGATGAGAGAGAGAGAGAGAGAGAGAGAGAGAGAGAGAGAGAGAGAGAGAGAGAGAGAGAGAGAGATAAAACACTGGATTCTAGTATGAATAAAGAAATAATGGAATTGGCGGGTTTCATAAGGAATTGTGATCAATACACTGGATATAATGGTAGTGTGTAATCAGGACTATAGTCCATTTCTTTTAGCGAGGCATATTTGCACCGACTCGGAGCGGTGCCCTTTTAGCTCGAAAAGTTTCCTGATCGCTGATTGGTTAGAATTATCTTGTCCAACCAATCAGCGATCAGGAAACTTTTCCGAGCTAAAAGGGCACCGTTGGGAGTCGGTGTAAATATGCCTCGCTAAAAGAAATGGACTATAGGAGATTAGAATACAAGTGGCAACGATGGGTAAAATATTACAGAATTTTACTAATAGGGTACTCAGTAGAGCGCACACCTCCGCCGCGTCAGCTTATTTCTTTACCTTTGCTAAACGTTGACTTTTGTCCTTAACATGTATTAATTGGCTTGGATTTTCATACACTCAAATATGAATCAAGTTTAAAATCTATGTGACAACGATGTCTAAATTTTTGGTTGATTATGTAAATTGAGCATTTTGATTTACCGTGACCTTGACCTTTGACCTTGACCTTCCAAAATTTACTCATTCACAGCTTTTTATATAATAGTTAATCCCTGCAAGTTTCATTAATCTAAGATTTGAATTGTGGCCAGGAAGCTGTTCACAAATATAAACACACACACAGAGGCGTAAACATAGCCTCCTTCCAACTTCGGTGGCAGAGGTAACTAGGTACAGAAATGAGAATATAAGATTACCTAGAGAGGGCTGGATAGGAGAAAATAATAATTTAAAAGTAAGTATTAATTATTATTATTATCATTATTATTATTATTATTATTATTATTATTATTATTATTATTATTATTATTATTATTATTAGCAAAGCTACAACCTTATTTAGGAAAGCAAGATGCTCCAACAGGGAAAAAATAGCCCAGCCACGAAAGGAAATAAGGAAATTAATAAAAGATATGAGACATAATTCACAATTAATAAAATATTTTGAAAAACAGTAACAACATTAAAACATATCTTTCATATATAAAAAGAGACTTTTGTCAGCCCGTTCATCATGAAAACATTGGCTGCAAGTTTGAGCTTTTGAAGTTCTACCGATTCAACTACCTGACTAGCTAGTGTGGAAGTATATCATAGGCAAATGAAACCTTGTACATGAGGGGGTTTTGTTGCTTTGGTTAATGAGTCCTTTGCGTATGTGTAAGAAGCAGTTTATGTTAATGGATTTCCTGTAGAGGGTGCTTAAATGGTTAAAGGTACCTCGAGAGTAGCCAAGGCAAACGGGATGTCATTTGTTGTTGAAGAAAATATCCTAGAGACAAAACATTTACATACACGCTCAATGCCAAGTACCTCTCTCCACTGAAGCTGGAACCGGGAGTTATCAGGCAATGTCACAAAGACAATAAGGTTTTATATAATGATGAGGAGTAAAGTAGTTTCTGTGAGCTAGGAGAGAATTGAAAGTTGTAGACGTTTCTCAAAAAAACCTCACACACAACTGAGAAGTTAGAAATTATGAAAATGGTAATTGTTGAATGTTGAAAAATATAATAAGACTTATGTATGTATGTATGTATGTATGTCTGTATGTATGTATGTGTGTATGTATGTATGCATGTATATATATACAGTATATAATTTATATATTTACTCATACATGCATACATATATAAACTTATACATATATGGATATGCATCATCGTATATAATGCATTTATATATATATATATATATATATATATATATATATATATACATTTAATATATATATATATATATATATATATATATATATATATATATACATTTAATATATATATATATATATATATATACATATTTATATACATATATATATATATATATATACATATATATGCATGCATACTTATATAAATGTATATGCATATATGTATACTGTATGTATCAGTATATATATATATATATATATATATATATATATATATATACACCCCCATATATAATATATATATATATATATATATATATATATATATATATATATATACAGTATGTACACACATACACATATGCATATACATATACACATATATATATATATATATATATATACATATACAGTATGTATACACATACATATATATATTTATATATATATATATATATATATATATATATATATATATATATATATATATTTATATATATATATGTATATATATATACAGTATGTATACACATACATATATATACATATATATACATATATAAATGTATATATATGTATATATATCCATACTTATACACACATATATATAAATATACATACATACATATATATATATATATATATATATATATATATATATATATATATATATACACACACATACTGTACATACACAACCACACGCATATATAAACATACCTACATAGACGTACATAATTCCACTTAAATATATAGTGAGTAAATACATCACCAAAAATAGACCCATCGCACCTTCCCTTCATCTAGAATTATGGCTCAGAGAAGCTCTCCTGACGCTGTCAGCCTCGACATCAGCGAAAAAGACAGCGGAAGTTGATGATCTTTTCGACCAATGGGATAAGCGGAATTCATCTTGAAATATTAGCGAGAAGATAAACATATAAATCATTAGCGGAAGCACGTCCAGCCAATATTCATAAAATGGCTCAAATAGACAGAAATGGTGATTAAAAAAGGACGGGTGAATTTCATTCTATGGGATTTGAGTGGCGGCGGCAGTTCTATAAGCTGTTAATCAACGTATGGGATTTTACGAATGAAGATTATTTTCTCACACAGTATTTTTTTTTTTTTGTATGAATGATTGATTTGCTTAATCTTTTATGATTTTACTTAGATGAATATGTATGGCTGAGAAAATAAATCGGTACATAATTAGTTCGAACATTTTAATTATGTTAAATTCTTGTCAACGATGTAGGATCCATGTTAGACGCCTATAATACTATCATAACACTTTGCGAAACCTTAGGATCACTGTAGGTATTCTGCATTGCATCGAATATGTCAGTTTAATGAGACATTATTAAAAAATTGTTTGCCTAAAAGAATAAGATAAATTAATGTACATTTTTTACATCGAAAAAACACAAAGCAAGAAACAAGCCGTTCTGAGAATATTAAAAAATTAGTATACAGTAAACTAGCTAAAAATGTATTGGGTGCAAACTTCAATCTTTAATAAATTAATATTCAACATTTAATCTATTCCACTGCTTCTAAGGCTTTTCCATTTTAATTGGCTATTTTTCTCAACTTTCCGTTGGTTTATCACATTTATATAGTCAATCCGCTATTACTTTCTCAAAATTCTGTTTAAAAACCATTACGTGATAAGAATGTCAAGACTCAAACAGGGCTGTTGTCATAAATATTCAAACATTAGTCATGCCTCATACATGCATGTTTTTGTCAGATCTGAAACAATTTAAAAAAATAAATATAGACTTAGTAACTATAGATGATGCAAAATCAGATCTCACATACTATTTTTTATCCAAATATGTATGGTTCATGTCAGTCATTTTTATCTCTAAGTATATATTCCCAAGGCAAAAAGTATAAATTTTCGGATAGAATTTGATAAATTTTAAATATTTGGTAATTTGGTTCCACAAACTGTTCTCCCTAGGGGGTTTGCCAGCCCCCCCCCCCCCCCCACAAAAAAATACCATGGGGAATTAATATAAATAAAGGTAGGTGTAAAGTGTGTCCAATATCATCAGCATAGATGCTCACCAGAACGTCAGCTGGGCAAGCCCATCACAGCTACTCTGTGGTGCTCAAACATAGTAGTGGCCTCCCCAGTAAACAGCTTAAACTCACGGTCACAGGTTGGGATCAATTTGCTGCCATGCAAAAGCTAGGCGAAAACATCATAAGAAAATAAAAATTCGAATAAATCCTATAGTCAATTCCCTATCTAAACTTGTATAGCAGCAATATCAGCAGACGAGGCGAAGAACATCAATTCTTATTGATGATTCCACTTTCAAAAATGCAAGCAATACAATATTCCACATGGACGCATCGATGCAATATCAAGTATTACTTTTTCACCTCAGAAAACGTATTCGCCAAGACCGGATTAAGACCGAGTCTTCGAAGGAATTATCGTCTTTCCTCGGATGAGAGTAATGGGGGTCCCAACATCCAAGGGGAAATAACGAATGTCAGTGAAGTATTAAACCAATTTCCTTAGAAGGAAAAGAAGGCAGGACTGCACAGGGGCTTAACGCTGATCTTCATATAAGAAATAAACCGATGAAAAAACTAAGAAATAAGCAACTGAAAGACTCTTTACTGTTTCAACACAAAAGACGCATGTAAAATAAGTTGTTTTTTTATCTGACATTTATTAATTAATGCAAGAACACTTGCGCTCATTTTGAGATTGTTCATGCTCAAGTACATAATATTATGTCTTTGCGGGAATTACTTACGGTAATATCAAATGAAGGTTTATCAGTGAGAAGGTTTAACATGCACACATATATTCTGTAATATATACTGTTTATATATATATGTATATATATAAATATGTATATATATATAATATATATATATATATATATATAAATTATATAAATACATACATATATATATATATATATATATATATACATATATATATGTGTATATATACATATATATATATATATATATATATATATATATATATATATATATATATATATATATATGTATATATACATATATATATGTATATATACATATATATATATATTTATATATAAATATATATATATATATACACAGTATATATATATGTGTGTGTGTGTGTTAAAGTGTATTTATAGGAATGTTAACCTTGCCTGGGCAGGAGGTTAAAACGCATTAGTTGAGCCACCTTAGATTAAATAGTAAATCTAACTATGCACAACCTAACACATAGCCTTTCCCTATACCTAAAATATATTTCTATTCGGAATAATTTCTTGCTACAGAAAAGCACAAATATGAAATATACTCAAGAAACATTCAATTACACCAAGATATTTTTGTCACGAAAATACATCTCAAGAAACATTCAATTACACCAAGATATTGTTGTCACGAAAATACATCTCAAGAAACATTCAATTACACCAAGATATTTTTGTCAGGAAAATACATCTGACCATACATTCTAACATAGCCTAATGCTATAATAATATAGTAATATTCAGCATTTACTAATTACTGGTGATAATTAATTCTTGAAGGATACCCTCCTCATTAACCGCAAAAAAATATCTATTTATAAAAGTAAAAAGTTTAATTTAGTACAATTATCATTACAATATACAATATATGATAATTATCAAGATTAATTTCTCATTCATCATATTTATAAGCTTCAAGCTATTTGATAACATTTTGGATGATGCTTAGAAGGAAATCATAGGTATAATTATTCAATAACACCCAAGACACATTTTTTTTTGTTTTTTTATGAAATTAGAATTGTGAACGATATAAATGGTCTCTTCATCGTAATACAGATCACAGTATGATAATATTGATAATCATCATCATCATGCAAATATAGATTTTTGTGAAATAGTCAACAAGCTAAAAGGATTTCCCGAACAGTGAGGAAATTGATCCTATTTCTGCAGAAGCGATCTCACTATTATTATTATTATTATTATTATTATTATTATTATTAATTAGCTAAGTTACAAACCTAGTTGGATCATAGTTGGAAAAGCAAGAGGCTATAAGCCCAAGGGCTCCAACAGGGAAAAATATCCCAGTGAGGAAATAAAATATGGGATTAAATTAACTGCAAGAGAAGTAATGAACAATTAGAATGAAATATCTTAAGAACAGTAACATCATTAAAATAAATCTTTCATATATATATATATATATATATATATATATATATATATATATACATACACACACATATATATATATATATATATATATATATATATATTATATATATATATATATATAT
>NC_090757.1:45423841-45426341 GCF_036898095.1 Palaemon carinicauda | reverse complement strand
GGATCTTGTCGAATTTAAAATCCGATTCATCTACTTTTTGAATTTCCCATTTAAGTTGGTATATGCTAATAAAATTTCGAGTGCATTGGTGATTTGAAACGATTGGAGTACTTCATCTATGACAGATTTAGGTTGGAAAAAATACTATAATTCATACGTAATTGTTACAAAAGTCATGAGGAAAATGCTCTCTCTCTCTCTCTCTCTCTCTCTCTCTCTCTCTCTCTCTCTCTCTCTCTCTCTCTCTCTCTCTCATAAGGTAGCTACTTCACTTAATGCATGTGTAAATTAATTGAGTACAATTGGTCAATATAATAAGAAAAATTCTTAACCATATCTTGAACTAATGTTGAAGTAGGTTAATATTAAGTAATAAATGAGCAAAACTGAATGTATGAGTTTTTAAAAAAAAGGTCAGTCATTTGTTTTTCTAATTACATCTACAATGGTCATTCCATTTGAATAAAAATGACGGTCAAATTCAAAAGTCCGTTGGCACACTTAATTCGGTAAACCTAAATCGCTCCATATACACAAAGAAATTGTCAGTGAAGGACGTGGACTATTGAATTTGACTATGTATGTATGTATGTATGTATGTATGTATGTATGTATGTATGTATGTATGTATGTATGTATGTATATACACATTATACAAAATAAAATTACTGTGTATTGAAATACAATATGCTCAGAGCAAATTGAAGTGAAATTAGATGATGTTCATAATAACATAATACAACAGGAACTTCAAATAATTACAGTATCTTATTAAAAAAAAATCAAAGATATTAGAAAGTGCGTTGAAATATACTTTCATCTAATATCATTTGACACGTGTGCTAAGACAAAGAACAGTTCATAAGCACTACACCATCACACACACACACACACACACACACACACATATATATATATATACATATATGTGTATAATATATATATACATATATATATATATATATATATATATATATATGTGTGTGTGTGTGTATAATATATATATATATATATATATATATATATATATACATACATATATATATAGATATATATAGATATATATATATATATATATATATATATATATATATATATATATATACTGTATATATATAGATATGCATATACACATATATATTATATATATTTGCTTATAGATAGATAGGTATACAAACATACAAACATGTATAGCCTATCCTATATATGCTTACATATATGATATATTATATATATTTGCTTTTATACAGGTATACTGTAGGTAGGTATACAAACATACCAACATAAATACACACACACACATATATATATATATATATATATATATATATATGTATCTATATATATATATATATATATATATATATATATATATATATATATATATATATATATATATATATATTTAGATCTCTATTTAGCAGTTGTAGAAATATCAAACTAATTTGGTATCCAAGGAATGAGAAAAGTAGAACAATAGGAGAAGCCATAAACGAATGGAGGGCTAAAGATATTAAAGGTTTATAGATAAGGGACTAAAATTATAGGAAGCCTAAAACTAAGTGAAGTTTGAAATATAATGAAGCAAAGGTAAATCGATTGAAAATAGAAATCATTTTCGTTGGAAGAACTTTAAAGCTTAAAATTAACATCAGGGGCCTTTCGAAAGGTATCAACTGAAATATGAATTATACGAATTATGTTTCAATAGAAGAAAAATGTAAGGCTAAAATAAATGCAATAACTTAATGATTGAATTTAAATCTATAAAAAATGTAAGAACATTTCCAAAGATGCAAAATAAAGCTGTATAACTAATGAAAGTACATTTGAATGGATACGAAATGAAAGTCTAAAAATAATGTTTTGACAATTTCGATGATGGAAAATGGTAAGCAAAGATCAATCTGAGTTTTCAAGAAAAAAATAAAAGGCTTGGGTCTAACTATGAAAATTAAAATTGAACTCTGCATAATTCTGTGATTACTTCAGGAAACAAAGAAAAGTATGTACATGACTTTATCTTTCCATATCCTCTATATGCCACTATTATTCGTCCAGAAACTTTTTTTTTTTTAAAGAAAAGGCTAAACCCAATATACCACTGTTTCTTTTGTCTTTTTCTCGTTCTCTATAGGCCTGGAATAGAAAATGGCCTTATGTAACCCTTCTATTGGGCTCCAAGTTGAGGGAAATGCTATATAGTATTACAAAGGGTCAAGAATTTCGTTATTGAATACAATATATAATGAACCCATATATTTATTCATGTGGACGGACGAAAATACAAATCAATTTCCATACCAATGTGAAGAAAAATTGTATATAATGATATAGAGAGAGAACTTTGGTATTATGATGTAATTAAGAATGTGTCAAAATAAAATCAATGACAGAAATAAAAATTTAGGGTTTCAAGAGGCTACGATTATTTGTATTTATGACTAAATCAATAGGCTTAAGAGATGATGATGATGATTACTAGCTAAGCTATAACCCT
>NC_090757.1:45416341-45421341 GCF_036898095.1 Palaemon carinicauda | reverse complement strand
AAAAAGTGGGTGTAGATAAAGGCAGGAGGAATGGAAACTTAAATTTGGTGTTTTTATAGGCAACGGTATCTCAAGGTATTTTTAAAAAACAGCGATAACTCAAGGTGTTTTTAAACACAACGACATCTTAGTTTTTTTTTTAATATACAACGATATCTCAAGATGTTTTTAAAACAACGATATCTCAAAGTTTTTAAAAAACAACGATATCTCAAGTTGTTTTTATACACAACGATATCTTAAGGTGTTTTTTAAAAACAACGATATCTCAGGTGTTTTTAAAAACAACAATTTCTCAAGGTGTTTTTAAAAACAACGATATCTCAAGTTGTTTTTAAAAAAAACGATATCTCAAGGTTTTTTTTTTTTAAACAACGATATCTCAAGTTGTTTTTAAGCACAACGATATCTTGAAGTTTTTTTTTTTTTGTAAAAACAACGATATCTCTAGTGGTTTTAAAAACAACGATATCTCAAGGTGGTTTTAAAAACAACGATATCTCAAGGTGGTTTTAAAAACAACGATATTTCAAGGTGATTTTAAAAACAACGGTATCACAACGTGTTTTTACAGATAACGAGATGTCAAGTAGTTTTAAAAAACAACAATATCGCAAGGTGTTTTTTTAAAACAACGATATCTCAAGGGGCTTTTTTTAAATAACGATATCTTAAGGGGGTTAAAAAAAAAAACGATATCTCAAGGCGTTTTTAAAAACAATGATATCTCAGGTGGTTTTCAAAACAATAATATCTCGAATTTAAATTTAAATTTAAATTTAAAAGTTGTTTTGAAAAAAGAACAATATCTCAAGTTGTTTTGAAAAAACAGCGATATCTCAAGGAGTTTTTAAAAACAACGATATCTCAAGGTGTTTTTAAAAATAACAATATCTCAAGGTGCTTTTAAAAATAATGACATCTCAAAGTGATTTTAAAAACAACAATATCAGAAGGTGTTTTTAAAAACAACGATATTTCAAGGTGTTTTTATAGACAATGGTATTGCAAGGTGTTTTATAGACAACGATATGTCAAGGTGTTTTTTAAAACTACGATATATCAAGGTTTTTTTACTTTAAATAACGATATCTCGTTTTATTTTTCAACTAATGATATCTTAAGGGGGGTTTTAAAAACAACGGTATCTCAAGGCGTTTTTAAAAACAACGATATCTAAAGGTGGTTTCAAAAACATCGATATCTCAAGGCGTTTTTAAAAACAACGACATCTCAAGTTGTTTTAAAAAACAACGATATCTCAAGGTGTTTTTAAAAACAATGATATCTCAAGGAGTTTTGAAAAAACAACGATATCTCAAGGAGTTTTTAAAAACAACGATACCTCAAGGTGTTTCTAAAATCAACGATATCTTGATATTTAATTTTGGAGAAATATAACAAATGTTTATATATGAAGGAAAAGTATTTAGCTTCTTTTACTTTTAAGGATTTCTTGAGTATTTGAGTTTACGAACGCTAAGTAGCAGTTTTGTTACTTATGTTTAAAAACTCAACTACAACTGAATGGTTGGGTTTATAACAGAAGACGATGAATGTATATTTCAGCTTCAAGAACAACGATGAGACTAATTGATTCAGATAAAAAAAAAAAAAAAAATTAAAAAATAAAAAAGGAGGCTATGAGACTTGAGACTTTACTGAAAAAAAAAAATTCTTGAAAATTTTGGCCAAGGCATTGAATATCCAAGCTAAAAATCAAAGACAACGCTTTGTCCATTTAGAAAAATCTGAGAATTCTTATTTTTATCATTATTACAATATAAGAAACACAAAGTTCTTTTTTAATATCCCAAAAGTACGCTGGAAATGGTGAGAATTCTTTTTTTTTTCATCATTATTACAATAAAAGAAACACGAACTCTCTTTATTATCTCAAAAGTAAGCTGGAAACAGATGTTTGGTTTTAAGAAATTCTGAAATTTCTGATTTTAAAAAAAAAAAGTACATAAAAGGATTAGATATTCTTGAATCAGAAACAATATTGGTGCTTTGAATTTCACTCTTACCATAAACAAAATATAGCTTCAAGTCTTAGGTTAACAAACAAAATGCAAAATTTTATTTTTTGGTCTTAGGTTTACTAAAACATAAAACATATTTCTGTAAAATTTCTATTACCTATAAAGTAAACTGCCTATTTCAAGAGTAAGTTTCGTCGGCAAAATTTTCAGTTTGATGTTGCAAGTTCATGTCTTAAATAAATAAACCAGAATCATCTTATGTTTATAGACTAGTTTCCAGGTTAATTCTAATAGCCAGGCCTTCTCCATCATGAGGCTCAACACTACACAGTATTCTAGAAGTTTTATTCCAGCTGTTACCAAGTTGTGGAATGATCTTCCTAATCGGGTAGTTGAATCAGTAGAACTTCAAAAGTTCAAAGTTGCAGCAAATGTTTTTATGTTGCCCAGGCTGACATGAGTCTTTTTATAGTATAGACATATCTGTTTTTGCCCTTGTTAATAGTTTATATATGACATATTTATTTTGACGTTGTTACTGTTTTTAGAATGATTTATTGTTAATTTGTTCCCATCATTTATTTATTTCCTTATTTCCATTCCTCTCTGGGCTATTTTTCCCTATTGGAGCCCTTGGGCTTATAGCATCTAGCTTTTCCAACTAGGGTTGTAGCTTGGCTAGTAATAATAATAATAATAATAATAATAATAATAATAATAATAATAATAATAATAATAATAAACTACATTTTCACGTTAGTTGTAAAATTTTACCACTAACTAATAATTGACACATTTCAACTACTAACGCAGATTTGACAAATTATTCAAGTCAAACGTATCATTTATATAGTAGAACAAACAATATAAACATTCAATAGTCTCTATGGCATTGTCCTGCTTGATAGGGCAATGTCACTGTCCTTTGCCTCTGCCATTTCGTGAGCGGCCTTTAAACCTTTATATGTCTCATTCTTCCATCTTTTTAAAGCATATATCCTGAATTAAAGATAATTAGACCTTGACTCTGACACTTAGTGTCAATGTCACCAATGCAATTTCTATCCTGACTTTTTATGGTAACATCTATCAAAATTTTGCTCGAACAGTATAGCTCAAATGTTCCTAGTGCATCTCTTCGTAATAATGTTTATAAAAAAAAAACAATATACGAATTGTATGAAACGCAATACCCAACCTGTACAAAATCAGGTGTACACATGGTATTACTTATTTCCTTATTTCCTTTCCTCACTGGGCTATTTTTCCCTGTTGGAGCCCTTGGGCTTATAGCATCTTGCTTTTCCAACTAGGGTTGTAGCTTGGCTAGTAATAATAATAATATTAATAATAATAATAATAATAATAATAATAATAATAATAAAATATATCATTCAAATATATCTAGTTTATATATACTGCTGCATATACAAAATATAACTAATATTTTCATATGGAAATTAAAGCTCATCAGGTGATATCATATAGCCAAAATATATGGGCATAATCCACTCCTCTTCAATATCCTTAACAAAGGCAAATTACTCTCCACATAATAATAACTTGCATTATGGATTCAATAAAGATTGAACCTTGAAAAAACTCTTAAGAGGAACAAGGTATATTCAATACAGAACCTTCCCCAAAACCTAACAATCTGAATAAACCACAGTAACTGAACTGCTGAAAAGGATTAAGTATTACCATCATCCATTCCCAAGTATATCCGAGAGAGAGAGAGAGAGAGAGAGAGAGAGAGAGAGAGAGAGAGAGAGAGAGAGAGAGAGAGAGAGAGAGAGAGAGAGAGAGAGAGGGAAAGGCGATAGCAAAATCTGGAATTTTCAAAATTTTCAGCAGTCGGGAAAATTTTCAAAATGCATTCGGAAGCAAGATAGAATAACTGCCTCGCTCATACCTTTTGTTTTTGGACTGAATTAGACTGCAATATTCAAGATAATATTTAGGTTATTAGGTGGCACCATAAATTTCGCCAAGTTATTTTGAAAATTAGCAATATGTAGAAAAATTACATTCACTTGTCAAAAAAAAAAAAAAAAAAAAAAAAAAAATTGCGTATGTATGTATGTATGTATGTATGTATACGATTTAAGCCATATAAACTTCTAAATTTTAGCATAAAAAGTTACTCGCTACCCCCCCAAAAAACAAAAATATATCTAAGTGGGTTATTTGAAAAACTAGAAATTATACGCAGACATTCCCCAATAAATAACGGGCAATTCACCAAAATAATAAAAACATACAACTAAATAAATTCTCTTTATTGTCATAGATAATAAATTCCTCTTTGACGCTTTTTTTAGAGGTTGACTTTTGCCCGCTGCCAACAGTAATCAACAGCGGCCATTTTGTCATGGATAAAATTAATCGCATGGTTTTTATTTATATTTCTATATATATTTTTTATATTATTATATATATATATACTTTGTATAATATAGATTTTTTCTATATTTCTTGTATTCACAAATTAGTTTTTCTTTTTCTATTGTTTTTTTTCTTTATATATTTCTATATATATTTTTTACATTATTATATATATTTATACAATTCATATATTATAGATTTCTTTGATATTTATATACTTCATATATTATAGATTTTTTATATATTTCTTATACTCACAAATTAGTTTTTCTTTTTCTATTGATAGCAATGTTGGGTTTACAAGGCAGGACGTAATCTGATATAGAGGAGGAAAATTACCATAATGAAATAACATTCCTAGAAATATTTAGGTACCACTACAACTGAATCTAAGAAAAAGCTAAGACGATAAATAGTTTTCAGGTAATGATACGTGGCAAATAAAAGTCTGACACTAGAAAAACAAAATAAATAACATACGTCGAGTAATAGAGTTGGTCTTTAAATCGTTTCTTACAGAACAAGGTACACTTAAAAAACCGTAATTTTAATCGGAAATTATCCGTAAAAAGATACAGTTCTAAGTCGTATTTCAATAAAATACAGGCGACCGTAATTTTACCATAC
>NC_090757.1:45396341-45398841 GCF_036898095.1 Palaemon carinicauda | reverse complement strand
GTTTTTTTTTTCGTTGTTTTTATATCAGATTTCATAATTCAACAAACTTTGTGACTTATAGGATAAATCAAACTAAGACTGATCAGAAGTTATGATTTATAGGACTTTATGACTGATCAGACCTAGTAACATGTCAGAAGAAGACTTTTTTGTAACTTATTAGGCTTTATGATTTATCAGAAATTATAATTATTTCTTATAAGACTTTATGACTTATCACACTAGGATACTTACCAAACGTTGTGACTGATCAGACTTTGTGACTTATCAAAATGACAAATCTCCGATATATCAGAGAAGAAGAAGAAGAAGAAGAAGAAGAAGAAGAAGAAGAAGAAGAAGAAGAAGAAGAAGAAGAAGAAGAAGAAGAAGAAGAAGAAGAAGAAGAAGAATGATAAAACTGGAAAAATTTGAAAAATTGTACTTTATGGACTGATAGATACTATAAGTTACAAGGTTTGATGAAAATGTGAGAATTCATCAATTGTGAAACAACTTTTTTTGTAATACAGATTACCTTCTCCACCCCCACCCCTGCACAAAAAAAAAAAAAAAAAAAAATCATCTTCTGTATCTCTATTACATTTTTTTTTTTTTTTTTAAATTAACAAGTATATATAAGGAATAAACCAAAAATGTCTCCAGAGAAAAAAAAATACAACAATGTCATAGAAAAAAAACCAGCAAAACGATTTTGAATAAAATTAAAATTCAAGCTTCTCAAGGAGTAATAAATTCTAAATATTAGAAACTGGTTTAAGAGAGCAACTTCAGCTTTAGCAACTTCAGCAAATTTAGCTTCAAGTAAGTAATCACTAGCCAAGAAGCTTCCTCGCGTTTGCTACACTGTCAAAAATTTGCATTAAAAAACGTTAAATGATTGGCAGCATTTATTCCAGGATTTTTACGGTTTTATAAACGGATATGTAAAATAGTGATATTATGGTCACCAACACATTAAAAATAACAACAAAGTAAGGTAAAAATTACGGTCGCCTGTATTTTACTGATATACGGCTGAGAGCAGTATGTTTTTGACGGAGAAATTCCGATTAAAATTACGGTATTTTTAAACATTGGATGAATGTTTATTCTAAAACAAATTGATGTCCTTACTTATAAGGTCCAACAAAAGGTAAAAGAACCTATAATCAAAACCTATGAGAGGCCTAATCCAAGCTAATTCTTCAAGTACAGAATTATGCCTCCGTAAATTTCTTCAATAACGTGACAATAAGCCTGCAAAATCTTCAGGCAATTAATCCACTGAATTTAGAAGCAATTGGTATCACCTGTACTGAATTTCATAATAAGTATCACTGTAACCACTTTACTGTTAAAACATGATATATATTGTCCATGGAAATCTCTTCACGGGATATTCTACACTGTAGAAAAATTGCCAGAAAACGGTAAAATTCCTGGTATACATGTTGCCAGGCATTTACCGTTTAAAACACCGATATATTGACGTAAAGGAGTGATATTACGGTCACCGACGTGTAAAAGATGATAACAAAATAAGTTAAAATTACGGTCGCCTGTATTTCTGAAAGTGCGGCTGAGAACAGTCTAATTTTTATGGAGAATTCCTGATTATAATTGCAGTTTTTTTAACAGTCTAAGGAAATGATACAACGTAAAAATATCTTCTGTCTATTTGTTACTGATTCTAAAGAAGCAATAGGAATTATTTTGCATCGTCGCTTGAATAACACCACGAAATTCATGGTAAGAATTTTTTCATGAATTATGTAATTTTCCTTTTTCAAAGGGAAACATCATATCTGTTTTCTATAGTTTTATTTATACATTGGTGAATTTAAGACAATGGTAAAAAAAATAAATAAATAATACTAACCGAATTGTGTTAAATAGTACAACTGTAGCTCTTATTCATATTAATAATAAGCATTAGCAAATAAATTCGTCCCCTGCATATATACCAAATGAATATATTTATATGTAAATAATGAATATTATTATAAACACAATAAATCACTAAGATGATGATAAATAAAAATACGACTATTTGAAAAAAAAAAGTACAAAAAATATTCAAATTTTTTTCATATGAAACGATCACCTAACGTCTGTCAGAACGTTGAAGGAACTGAGCACACGCCAATAATAAAGGGCTTATGAGAATAAAACTAATTTCGAGTCAAACGACAAATTCTAGTCTCTAATTGCAAAATTCTCCATTCTCTCCTTTCTCTTTATTCTCGTATTTATTTGGCTTTGTTGTTAAAAGCGAGCTCAAAGTTGGAGGTAATTTCTTAATCTCCCAGGGATGGGTTAATGTGGAACAAGCAGCGCTTGTATTAATTTTGTTCCAAAAGAGAGACCTCAGTTTCGGATGCATTTTGAAACAGGGCTTTTTTTTCTCCCTTTTTAATCATCTATGGAGGGTGAAAACATTAACAATTGCGCCAAACTTCTTTTTATCATCATTTAGATATATTTTTAACAAATCGATAATTGGATTTCTATATTGTGA
>NC_090757.1:45381341-45386341 GCF_036898095.1 Palaemon carinicauda | reverse complement strand
TAACCTTTATTATCATTATCACCCTTATTCTCAACATTTAAAATTTTCTTATTATGAAATAGACTTTGCATAAACTTTCACATTTTACAAGTGTACCTTTGCTTAAATAATTGAATAAGAGATATAAAGTTTCCCATTTCTCCAATCGTGTTTTGAGTTAAAGTGTAGAAAAAAATATTCAATACTGCTCTAAAAAAGAAAAAAAAAGAAAAAACAAATAATAATAATAATAATAATAATAATAATAATGGTAAGATGGGACTGTATCATAAAACACTATAGAAAATTAAATAGTAAAATGTAATACATTAAACATTCCCTATGATGTGGTGTTAATATATGACTTAACATATGCATGTTATTATATTAAAATTATGCTAGAAACTGAAGGAAACTCTTATCATAAACAACGCTCTAATATCGCAATAAGCATAATTATTACTAAACACAAAATAACTTAAAATTAATCCCGTTTAATCTGAAAATATAAATAAATCAAAATCTCTAGTGTCTTATCATTTTGAGATATCCAACCAAAGATTATACGTGAGTCATAAATTTCTTGTACGAGGAACAGGTTGTTTACTAAATGAACATCTTGAGGAAACTATAATCAGATTCAGGATTGTTAAGAATTGATGTATTCACCTATCTAAAACAATCATCATGTCTGTCTCAGGCATAGTAACTCGTTTCAGAATCGGAAGACTGAGCGCCATTTTGTTCTCATCTTCCTCACATAAAGTTCAATTCTTGAAACCACACGAGTGTCGGTAGGAATCATTTCAATTTTGTAAATATATAAACACCAGAGATTATTTTTCCTTATTTTGCAGATATATAAAGACCCGAGAATCCTATAATATTTTGTGAGATAGGGCTACCTCACGCAAATTTTGGTAAAAGGAAAAGCATATTTTTCTTTTAATGTTCTGGAAAATCTATTGACCGGATTTCGGCTTTTTTACTGTTTGCACGCAGAAATACAACCTTTCTTTTTTTAGTTAGGAAATATATACACACACAAAAAGCCTATAATATTTTGTGAGATATGGCTACCTAACGCATATTTTTGGAAAAGAAGAAGTATATCTTTCTTTTAGTTTTCTGGAAACTTTATTGACTGGATTTCCCTTTTTTACTGTTTGCACGCAGAAGTAAGATTTTTTTTTTAGTTTGGAAAAATATAAACACACAAGAAGCCTATAATATTTTGTGAGATATGGCTACCTCACGCATAATTTGGAAATGTAAAAATAGAACTTTTCTTAGTTTTGTGGGAAATGTAATGACTGGATTTAATTTCTTTACTGTACGCAATTTTTTTTTTGTTTGGAAAAATATAAACGCCCACTAATCCTATATATATATATATATATATATATATATATATATACATATAATATATATATATATATACATATATATACATATATATATATATATATATATATATATATATATATATATATATATATATATATATATATATATATATATATATATATATATATATATATATATATATATATATATATATATATATATATATATATATTTAAATATAGGTACTTCGGGATAACTTTGGAAATGAAATATATATATATATATATATATATATATATATATATATATATATATATATATATATTAGTTTTGTGGGAAATGTATAAATTCGATCTCATTTCCTTACTGATTGCGCTGAGGAATACGAATTATTTTATTTAAAAAATATCAAAGGAAATAATCTCTTACTTAACAGATAATAAAATGACATAAACTTATTACCTTGTATAAGTACAATAGAAAATACTGGAGGAAGACAAGACTTTCTTGAAGATTCTAGGAAATGATCAAATATTAATAACGTGAAGAAATCATATTCGATTAAAAAGGCATAATGAAAATTAGCTCCCTTATGGTTCAAAGAAACGTGACTCACCAAGAATTAAATTTTCCTAAGATCAAAAAATCGAAATAAAAATAACAATAAGAAAAAAAATCTAAAAATGTAATATCACTTTAGAAAATGGTTATCCAAAGATCGGGATAAGACAGTGGCTATATTCTCAGTTTCCAAAATATTGAAAAATCAATTAATAGAAGATGTGATTTTGTTCAGTGTATAAAATTAAAGAAAAAATATTGAATATTTGATTAATGTTCAAGGAAATCATCTTAACATCGAGGGGTTTAGGTGTCCTTCTGGGAATAGATAAATAAGTTTCAATATTAACGCAAATTTTTAATAATTATCAGCCTTGACCATTTCTAATGAGCCAATTAAACGTATCGATCAATTGATAATACAAGAAATTTATGATCAAAAGTAAATTAGGGTTTTTTTTCTGTGAACATTATTTGTTTCCCGATTTCTAGATAGTTAACAAAACACCAATGGTGGACTTCACAATTAGGGTTTCAGTTAAAAAGAAAAAAAGAAAAAAAAAGAAATAAATAAAAAAAAGAAAAAAAAAAGCGAAGATACTTGAGTCTTGAGATTTTTTTTTCATGAAAATAAAGGCACTTAATTTAACCATAAAACTGGTTCTTAAGAAAAAAAAAAAAAAAAAAACGGTCTTCGGGCTATTAGCTATTATTTTTTAATTCAGATTGTTTTTAAAAACATTGAAAAAGGGCAATGATGGTACAATTTTTCGTACACACTGAGGTCATGCCACACCAAGGTCATAGCACACAGAGGTCATAGCACACATAGGTCATAGCACACAGAGGTCATGCCACATTGCAGTCATGACACACCAAGGTCATGCCACACAAAGGTCATGCCACACAAAAGTCATGGCACTCTGAGCTCATAGCACACAGAGGTCATAGTACACTAGGGCCATAGAGCACTGAGGTCATGGCACTCCGAGGCCATAGCCCACAGAGGTCATGGCACTCCGAGGTCATGCCACATTGAAGTCATGCCACACCGAGGTCATGCCACACCAAGGTCATGCCACTCCAAGGTTAAAGGACACAGTCATAGCACACAGAGGTCATAGCACACGGAGGTCATAGCACACGGAGGTCATAGCACGCCGAGGTCATGCCACACTAAGGTCATGGCATTACGAGGTCATGGGACACAGAGATCATAGCACACAGAGATCATAGCACACAAAGGTCATAGCGTACTGAGGTCATGCCACATTGAAGTCATGCCACACCAAGATAATACCACACCGAGGTCATGCCACACCAAGGTCATGGCACTACGAGGTCATGGCACTACAAGGTCATAGCACACTGAGATCAAAGCACACAATGGTAATAGCATACTGAGGTCATGCCACATTGAAGTAATGCCACACCAAGATAATACCACACCGAGGTCATGTCACTCTGACGTCATGCCAATCCGAGGTCATGTCACTCTGACGTCATGCCACTCCGAGGTCATGCCACTCCGAGGTCATGCCACTCCGTGGTCATAACACAGCGTGGTCATAACACAACGAGGCCATGCTTCACCGAGGTCATGCCACACTGAGGTTATACGACAGCATATGGAAAAAATGAAGCCGATAGGTCGATAAAGACGACGACTAAAAAGTGGGTGAAGCCAAAGGCCGAATGGATACACCAAAGACACTTCAAGAACTGCCTGCAGTGAGCCGCAAGAGGTGCAATTACGGCACTACCTAAGTTCTGAATTGGGACTTTTTCTGAAGACCAAATAGTCGATGTTTCATAATTGGAAAAGTACCACGAGAAATTATTTTTTTACTAGAGATCTAGAATTATCTGATGTGTCTAGATAACTGCTAATTTCATCCCATACATAATAAGAAAATCGTGAAAAATTATCATTTGTTACTCGAGATCTAGAACTGGCTCTTGTTGTAAAAGAGCACTAGTTTCATACCATACTTAATAAACATATCGTGAAAAATTATTATTTGTGAATACTTAAACAGGAAAATATGTCTCTCCAGTTTCCATGAAGGAAGAAGTATATAAAACTATGATTAGAACTGCCAGGAAAACATTTATCTAAATAGGAATAAGAAAAGGCATTTTGATTAAATTCACACATGCCGCTTAATGTCATATTTCTGATTTTTATGTATCAGATATAATATAAATGGTCGCTTGAAATGACAAAAGTTAAAAGTAATTTGTTTCCACATAAGCATTGTTATATCACTATTAACTTCGGTAAAAAAAAAAAAAACGGATAATATCCAATTCCGGATTTTGCTTTTGGCAAAATGGGCATAGGGTAAAATCTAAGCTTGCAATTGCGGTTTCACACCTTGGAAAATAGGCACAGGTAAATACTAGACTTAGGATTCCAATATATATATCCTAGAGATTTGGCAAATTAATCAAGCTTGGGGGCTCCAATTTTGCTCCAAAAGAAATTACGGCATAAATGGATGCTTAAGCTTGCCAAGAAATTCCCCTTTTTCGCCTAGAGATATGGATACATCTAAATAATCATGTTTCGGATTCTGAATTTGCCTTTTAAGATCTATGTACAGTGTTAGAAAACCGTAATTTTTAATAAGAAATTCTCTGAAAAATATTCTGTTCTCAGCCGTATTTCAGTAAAATATAGGCGACCATAATCTTACCATACTTTATTATCTTTTACAGGTTGGTTACGTAATATCACTCCTTAACCTCAATATATTGGTTTTCTAAATCAGTAAATGGCTGGCAACATTTTTTTTTTTTTTTACTTGAAATTTTTAACAATGCACATAAATAATCAAGCTTAGAAATCCACATTTGCACTTGAAAATAACTGCCAGAGATAAATGCTCAAGGTAGTGACTTAAAACTATCTCTTGAGGAATTGCAACATTCAAATACTCTAACTTGGAATTTCAATTCTGCTCCCATAGAAATTGGCACATTCATATACTCAAGCTTAGGATTCGAGTTTCAATCTAGAGAATTTGGAATACGTACATACTCAAGTTTGGCATTCGTTTCTATCCCAAAAGATACGGTCACAGCCAAATCCATACCATTCAGATTTCAAT
>NC_090757.1:45356341-45358841 GCF_036898095.1 Palaemon carinicauda | reverse complement strand
TATACTCAATCACATATATCATTTCAATCCACATATATTTTTATATCCTACTTCAGTAACATAGTCCAAATTGCCAATATATCTATTCCATCATCAAATTCAAGGTCTTTACATCAAATATATATAACATCATTTATTTGCTTTCAACTTTAGCATATTGCAAAAACACACTTCCTTTCCTAAAGCCATAATACAGTTTTTCCCGTATTAGTCCTCCTGATATTCATATATATATGATATATATATATATATATATATATATATATATATATATATATATATATATATATATACACACATATATATATAATATATATATATATATAATATACAATATATATATATAACATATGTATATATATTATATATATACATATATATATATATATATATATATATATATATATATATATATATATATATATATATATATATATATTTCATTGAAGATCTGTTGAATGTTGGGAGATAGAGAAAAGAAGTAGAGCTAAATTATACAGCATTGGAAAGCGTTGTTCTGCTTTTAAAAAGGCTTCTGAATGTGACTTACGGTATGAATGAAGAAGTGATTAATAAGTTGAAAAATGAAAAAAAAAACAGTAACATTTGGTAGCTTTGAAAGTGCCATAAAATAATAGCATTGATATCGCGATTAAGTGGCTGACCAGGGTTTGTATAGTATATCTATCTGAGGGAAAGGTTCCAGTGTTATGACACGAATGATAATTCCTCTGTATAAAGGCAAAAGTTACATGAGGAAACTTTATGAATTCCAGAAGATATAAGGAAACTATAAGAATTCTAGAGGGCATAAGGAAGCTATAAGAATTCTAGAGGACATAAGGAAGCTATAAGAATTCTAGAGGACATAAGGAAGCTATAAGAATTCTAGAGGACATAAGGAAGCTATAAGAATTCTAGAGGACATAAGGAAGCTATAAAAAATTTAGAGGACATAAGGAAGCTATAAAAATTTTAGAGGACATAAGGAAGCTATAAGAATTCTAGAGGGCATAAGGAAGCTATAAGAATTCTAGAGGACATAAGGAAGCTATAAGAATTCTAGAGGACATAAGGAAGCTATAAGAATTCTAGAGGACATAAGGAAGCTATAAGAATTCTAGAGGACATAAGGAAGCTATAAGAATTCTAGAGGACATAAGGAAGCTATAAGAATTCTAGAGGACATAAGGAAACTATAAAAATTCTAGAGGACATAAGGAAACTATAAAAATTCTAGAGGTCATAAGTATACCAGTAAATATGAATGGGATGATATAGAACGAGAAATTATCAAGTATTAAAAAGGGAATGAACAGTATTGATGTATACAAGGATGGGGGTGTTTAAAACACTTGCTAATTATTGAACAATATTTTAGAATGGTTCATAAAGGAAAATTTCTTGTGTGGCATAATAAAACTGATATACGAGGTTATTGATGATCTATGGGATAGGTAAATAAGTATAATTTAACCACATACTCTTACTATAAAGTAAAAAAAATGGATTTGCATGCAGAAGAGTGCCCAGTTTGTTGCAAAAGTTAATCTGAGGCATATTAATTCATTCTATCTGGCCATATTAGTTTAATATCTTTAGGGGTGGAGTCATACAAATTTGTTATTGGTGTAAAATTGTCAAATGACGAAATAAGTCTCGAAGGTGAACTATGTGCTGTTAACAGATGAGACGCGACTATCATGAGCTAGTGAGGAGATTCTACAGAAACAAGTGAAAGCGGAGAGGCAAATTTGCGTAAGATTAAGATAATGGAAGTAAATAAATGCTATATGGGAAGAAAGTAGTTTATATAGATGCTTGAGTTGTAAAATAAGCAAAACGACAAAGTTACCTATGGAAAACCAATTGGGAATCTAGGAAAAGCTCAATAGTATTAGCAAATTAGGGGCTAGAACAATCAAAATGGTATGAAATTTAAATATACGTATTAGTACTAGTAAAAAGGTTAAAATAGGTGGGAAGCTGGATCATTACTTCAAAATGGTTTGGTAATTTGAAAATTATATATCATTGTAGGGTAGTCATTAAGAGTATAAAATCCAAACCATTAGAAGGGAGGAAGACAGGGAGACCGAGAAAGGTCTGGATAAAGGTTGTGAGAGCAGTATCAAAAATGAAGGATCATAATATTTAAGACATCAGTCAATCCATCAAGATGATATTAAATGGTGCAGTGGATGTGAGAGGGTTTAACACGTTGTCTATGCGACTCCTGTGAGGGTTTCAGCAATTTAAATATTATTGTATCAGTGACCTGTTGTCATATTTTGACAAGAGCTTAATGATGAGTTATCCATATATCTATCTATAAGTTACCTTTGTAACATATAATTTTACTTTAATTGTTCATTACTTCAAACATAGTTTATCTATTTCCTTATTTCCTTTCCTCACAGGGCTATTTTTCCCTGTTGAGGTTCTTGGGTTTATAGCATCTTCTTTTTCCACCTAGGGTTGTAACTTAGCTACTAATAAC
>NC_090757.1:45326341-45348841 GCF_036898095.1 Palaemon carinicauda | reverse complement strand
GACACACATGTATTAAGAGATACTATGCAAATGAGAGAGGGTGAGGAATTTATCGTCGTGAACAGCGTCAACTTATTAAAAGCGGGATTACAATGTGGTAAAATTTCTTTATTACACAAAAATATAGAGAACTGATAAATAGATAAAGGTAATGAATAAAAGAAGTATATAAAATGGATAATGGTGTAAGAGAAAACTATAGATAGAACAGTGCCAACTTGTTAAGAGCAGGATTACGATGTAGTAAAATTAATTTATTACACAAAAATATAGATAACTCATAAATAGATAAAGGTAATGAATGAAATAAATATATAAAATGGATAATGGTGTAAGAGAAAGGTATCGATGGAACAGTGCCAACTTATTAAAAGCCGGATTACAACGTGGTAAAATAACTTTATTACACAAAAATATAGAGAACTGATAAATAGATAAAGGTAATGAATAAAAGAAGTATATAAAATGGATAATGTTATAAGAGAAAGCTATAGATAGAAGAGTGCCAACTTATTAAAAGCGGGATTACAATGTGGTAAAATTCTTTTATTACACACAAATATAGAGAACTGATAAATAGATAAAGGTAATAACTAAATATACAAAATGGATAATGGTGTAAGAAAAAGCTATAGATAGAACAGTGCCAACTTATTAAAAGCGGGATTACAATGTGGTAAAATGGCTTTATTACACAAAAATATAGAGAACTGATAAATAGATAAAGGTAATGAATAAAAGAAGTATATAAAATGGATAATGGTATAAGAGAAAGCTATAGATGGAACAGTGCCAACTTATTAAAAGCGGGATTACAATGTGGTAAAATTGCTTTCTTACACAAAAATATAGATAACTCATAAATAGATAAAGGTAAAGAATAAAAGAAGTATATAAAATGGATAATGGTATAAGAGAAAGCTATAGATGGAACAGTGCCAACTTATTAAAAGCGGGATTGCAACGGGGTAAAATTTCTTTATTACACAAAAATATAGAAAACTGATAAATAGATAAAGGTAATGAATAAAAGAAGTATATAAAATGGATAATGTTGTTAGAGAAAACTATAGATAGAACAGTGCCAAATTATTAAGAGCGGGATTACGATGTGGTAAAAATTACTTTTACTACAAAAAATTAGAACTGATAAATAGATAAAGGTAATGAATAAAAGAAGTATGTAAAATGGATAATGGTATAAAAAGAAAGCTATAGAAGGGGAAGTTATGCTTAAAAATATATATTAATAGTATGAAAAACGACAGAATTTTAAAAAATTTGGAAAGCTATTCAGAAATAGAAAGAAAGTAAATAAAAAGAGAAATGTAGACTACATGGATATTGAGAAGTATATAAAATGAATAATGGCATAAAGAAAACTATAAATGAGGAATTTATGTAAAAAATATATAAGTATGAAAAATCAAGAAATATATGAAAATTGCGATGGTTATATAAGATGAGAAAGGAGATAATAAAAAGAGAAGTGTATATGGAAATTGAAAAAGCAATGAAAAGAGGAGGTACAAAATCGAAGAAAACTATATGCACAGGTAAAAGTTGAAGATAAAAAAAATTACAACACGGAATATAAATAATGAACAAATCTAATTGAAAACGAAGGTTATAAAATAAGTATGTAAAAAGAGAAAGATTAAATAAAAACAGCACACTTTATAATAATGTCATATTTGGGATCTAAAAATATATGAAAATGGATTTGATTAGAAAAAAAAAAACGAAAATCAAAATATGAATAATTCCAGGAAGAATAGATTACCGATTAATTTAGATTGTTGTGTAAATTATTGAAAATAATGCTGATGAAATATACATAAAGCTGTAAATAGATATAAAAATGCCAAAAATTATGATAACATACCATATGCAGACTAGTACAAGATCATAATAATAGTAATGATAATAATAATAATAATATTAATAACGACAACAAAAACAACAGTAATAATAATAATAATAATAATAATAATAATAATAATAATAATAATAATAATAATAATAATAATAATAATAATAATAATAATAATAATACTTTTAGGGTTCAAATGCTAAAGCCGGTAAAATCAGAATAAGAATAAAATGAAAAGATTTAATTAGACAATATAGCGTCTTTGACCTTTTTCAATAATACAGACATGTGCAAAGATTGATCGACAAATTTGCTAGGAAATTTAGCGTTGCAACGTTAATATATGCGAAGAAAAATGGTTGCAAATTGTGTTGATTGAATGTAGGAATCTTTCACACAAGAACAGTGAATATGTTGCAATGATGCAAGAATGTTGATGGTGACCTTGACAATACAATATTACAAAATAAGGTTCAATATTGATAATTGTATATAAGGAAAATGAAATGCTTTGGATCTATATTATCATAAAAATTTAGTAGGAACATTATTAGGAATTAAAGAGTGGATACTGAAGAGAGACCGAGAGGAAATAGCTATCTGTTAAATACCACTGAAATATATATATATATATATATATATATATATATATATATATATATATATATATATATATATAATTCTTGAATTGATAGATATTCATATATGTATAAACTTGATATATATGTGTGTGTGTGTATATATATATATATATATATATATATATATATATATATATATATATATATATATATATATATATATATATATATATATATATATATATTCAAATAAGCCATATATATTTTTGATACATTAATGTCTGGATTCTCTTAACGACCTCGGGATCAGAGCCCCAGGCGAAATCACACAAAGACAAGAGCTTGGCTCCGGCCGGGAATCGAACCCTGGTCGGCAAGCTTGTATAGACAGTGACTAAGCCACTTGGCCAAGTGGCTTAGTCACTGTCTATACAAGCTTGCCGACCAGGGTTCGATTCCCGGCCGGAGCCAAGCTCTTGTCTTTGTGTGATTTCGCCTGGGGCTCTGATCCCGAGGTCGTTAAGAGAATCCAGACATTAATGTATCAAAAATATATATGGCTTATTTGAATATGAAAAACACGTAAAATTGTGCAAAATTTATCATATATATATATATATATATATATATATATATATATATATATATATATATATATATATATATATATATATATTTAAGATAGAAATATAGTAACATGTATAGACTATATATACATACACACATATATAATGTTTTTTCCATTCATGCAATGATAAGAATAAATAAAATAGCTATGTAAAAAGAATATTCACATAAAAGGAGAAATATCCATAATCTTAATGCGTTTAAATGGAAATATAATGTACGGTCGGAATGGAAATATAGAAATAATAAAAATAAAAACAAAAACAAAAAACAAAGCAGAAATTAGATCGAGGCTAATGAGTAGAGTATAAAATGAAAAAGCAAACTATAATTAAAAAGAAGGAAGAGATAAAATTGAGTATAAGAAATTGAATCCAAACCTGATTGGGAGGAGGAAGGTGAGAAGTCAAAAAAAAAAAAAAAAAAAACTTGAAATGCTGCCAGGTGAGTGTTGTAACAATTTCTAGAGTGAATGCTTATGAAAAACATGGCATTTGAAACCGTGAGGAAAATGTGTTGAAAAGGTGGTAAAGTTAATGTAACTTAGAATTATGACGGGTGAATTTGAGATGAAAACGTGGTAAAGTAAGTGTTAAATATGATCACAACAGGCGGAGTTGAGATAAAATGTGGTAAACGTAATGGAATATAAGATTATGAATAGCTAAGTTGACATGAAAAGGCGGTCAAGTTAATGTGAATGAAATAAAGAAAGGTAATGTTGAGATGCAAAAGGCAGTAAAACGAAGGTAAAGAAAATTAAAAAAGGTAAAATTGAGAAAAGTAAAACTAAGATAAGAAAGAAGGTTCCAAAGCTAAATCAAAATAAAATCGTGTGAGCAAAACCGTGTCCAATTTAAGAGGAAAATGTGGCAGAATTAAAATACAAAAACATAAGCATGCATGAAAAAAAAATGTAAAGTTCATATAAAATAAAATCATGTTAAACGCAGTTGGTTAAATAATTGGGTAAAATTATTTTTCAAAGTAATAAGGCTAAGATATATAATAACACAAGATTTATGATAGTATAACAGGCAAAATAAAATAAAAAAGACATTAACATGAATATTCGCAATAAGCCCGTGAACAAAGGCAATCATCTTCGTAACTTTTACCAACTCAATTCCTCTGTAAGAAACTCTCTATTGCACTACCATGATACTAACTGACATTCACAATTGATTATGATAATATTCTCTTCATAAGGAGTCCCTATATCGAGTTAGAATTCAAAATCAAATCCATCTTTCAAACTGAATTACAAGACGTTAATTAACAATGAATTCCCAAATAGTCTGAAGTGTATTAAGAGTTAGATATTTATTCTAATTGTTTGAATACGATAACATAGTTTGCATTTATTAATGCGAGAATTATTTCATCCAAGATATTGTCTATGAATTTAACTGCCAAACGTTCATGAAATATGGAAGATCAAATTGAAAGTACATATATCACAAATACTTAGAAATAAAAGAGCTTTCGTGTTTAACGCAAAGGTCATAAAACATTAAAGAAAAAAGTAATAACCACGATCTTGACCCATCATAGGATGTGGAACATAAAATAAGAATTTGAAAAAAAAATATATATAAAAAAGGGAAATTAAAGATAATTTCGCTTAATTCAAAGAAAACACTAATTATACAAAAAAGTAAGTATAGTGGGTGCCACTTAGGAAATCATACTACATAGATTTACTGAAACTATATGTTAAAGAAAGTTTATTTATTTTCCCTGATTGGTCTAATTATCAGAGATAATAACGTTGAATATATGATTTATTCACATTTCTTGTGCTTTCTAGCAGCAATGACCACTGCTTTATGAAAGACTGTATGAAGATAAAAGTTAATTTTCCTAAAAAAAAAATGTTACATATGAATTTGTAAATAAAACATAAGAACTTCCATTACCAGATAAAAATATGGGAAGTTTAGATGAATGAAAAAATGTGTGGAAACAATGAGGAACCATAAAGAGAATGCTAAGAAAACTTGGATAAAGGGAAAGGTGTAAAAACTGGGATAAAGAGGAAGGAATGAAAACTAAGATGAAGGGAAAGTTGTAAAAACTAGGATGAAGGGAAAGGAGTGAAAACTAAGATGAAGAGAATGTTATGAAAACTAGAGTGAAGGGAAAGGCTTTTGATTAAATTTAACCTCTACTTCTATTGCAGATATTCTCAAAGTCTCTTCCTAAAAGTTGTCGTCACTGTCCCCAATCAACACAATGAAAACTAGGATGAAGGAACATGTATTAAAACTAGGATGAAGGAACAGGTATTAAAAGTAGGATGAAGGGACAGGTAATAAAACTAAGATGAAGGGACAGGTATTAAAACTAGGATGAAGGAACATGTAATAAAACTAGGATGAAGGAACATGTATTAAAACTAGGATGAAGGAACATGTATTAAAACTAGGATGAAGGAACAGGTATTAAAACTAGGATGAAGGAACAGGTATTAAAACTAAGATGAAGGAACATGTATTAAAACTAGGATGAAGGAACAGGTATTAAAACTAAGATGAAGGAACAGGTATTAAAACTAGGATGAAGGAACAGGTAGTAAAACTAGGATGAAGGAACATGTATTAAAACTAGGATGAAGGAACAGGTATTAAAACTAAGATGAAGGAACATGTATTAAAACTAGGATGAAGGAACAGGTATCAAAACTAAGATGAAGGAACAGGTATTAAAACTAGGATGAAGGAACAGGTATTAAAACTAGGATGAAGGAACAGGTATTAAAAGTAGGATGAAGGGACAGGTAATAAAACTAAGATGAAGGGACAGGTGATAAAACTAAGATGAAGGGACAGGCATTAAAACTAAGATGAAGGAACAGGTAATAAAAGTTAAAATTTGGACCAAAGGAAAGGTAAGAAAACTAAGATGAAAGTAAAGAATTGGGAAAGTAAGATGAGAAAGTAAACATGTGTAAGACATGGATGGAGGGCAAGAAAATTTTGATACAAATTGGAAAACATTCGGAAAACTAGGATATGAGATTAGAAAAATTGTGAAAACTTTCATGTAAGGTAAGAAAAAGTGGGAAAACTTACATGGAACATAGAAAAATTGTAAAAACTTGGATGTAATGTAAGAAAAAATGCAAAAACTTGGATTTAAGGTAAGACAAATTGTGAAAACTTGGATGTAAGGCAAGAAAAATTGCGAAAACTTGGTTGCAAGGTAAGAAAAATTTTGAAAACTTTTATGCAAGATAAGGAAAATTTTGAAAACTTAGGTGTAAGGTAAGAAAAATGGTAAAAAGTTGGATGTAGGGAAAGAAAACTGTGAAAACTTGGATGTACGGTAAGAAAATTATGAAAACTTGGATGTAAGGTAAGAAAATTATAAAAATTTCCATGAAAGGGAAGAAAAATTGTGAAAACTTAAATGTAAAGTAAAACAAATTGTGAAAACTTGCATGTAAGGTAAAAACAAAATTAAACTTGGATGTAAAGTTAGGAGTATTGTGAAAACTTGCATATTATGTAAGAAAAGTATAGAAAATTTGCATGTAACGTGAGAAAAAAAGGTAAAATCATGGATTTAAGGTAGGAAAAATTGTGAAAACTTGGATGTAAAGTAAGAAAAATAGTGAAAACTTGCACGTAAGGTGAAAAAAAATTATGAAAACTTGGATGTAATGTAAGGAAAACTGTGAAAACTTGCATATTATGTGAGAAGAATTGAGAAAATTTGCATGTAAGGTAGGAAAAAAGAGAAAACTTGGATTTAAGGTAATAAAAATTGTGAAAATTTGGATGTAAGGTAAGAGAAATTGGGAAAACTTTCATGTAAGGTAAGAAAAATTGTGAATACTTGGATGTAAGGCAAGAAAAAATGTGAAAACTTGGATATAAGGCAAGAAAAAATATGAAAACTAGGAGGTAACGTAAGAAAAAATATGAAAACTTGGAGGTAACGTAAGAAAAATTATGAAAACTTGGATGTAAGGTTAGAAAAATTGTGAAAACTTGGATTTAAGGTAAGAAACATTGTGAAAACTTGGATGTAAGGTAAAAAAAATTATGAAAGCATGCATATTAGGTAAGAAAAATTGTGACAACTTGGATTTAAGGTAAGAAAAATTGTGAAAACTTTGATGTAAGGTAAAAAAGGTTTTAAAAACTTAGCTGTAAGGCAAGAAAAATTGTGAAAACTTACATTTAATGTAAGAAACATCATGAAAACTTGGATGTAAGGTAAGAAAATTATGAAAACTTGGCTGGAAGGTGAGAAAAATTATGAAAACTTGGCTGTAAGGTGAGAAATATTGTGAAAATATGGATGTAAGGTACGAAAAATTGTGAAAATTGGGATGCAAGGTAAGAAAAAATGTGAAAACATGCCTGTAAGGTACGACATTTTTTTTAAATTTGGATGTAAGGTACAGAAAACTTGGAAAATGCATTATGAGAATTTTGATGAAGAGAATGTCAGCTGTGAAAGTGTAGTTGAATGAAAAGAATATGCAGTAAAAACGTGGATGAAACAAAAGAATGAGCAGTGAAAAATCTGGATGAAGAGAAATACGTTGTGAAAACTTAAATAGGAAAAAAATAGAAGGAGATTTTGGATAAATTGGGAAGAATATAATAGGAATACTTGGACCAAGAGAAAGAATAATGTTGATTTTTGTATGAAGAGAAACATTAGAGGTTGAAAATATTTTAAGATGGTAAGAATATATAAGGCAATCTAGAAGGACGTGACAAAACGTCACACAACCAGGACGAATTCATGGAAATTTCCCTTCCTTATGAAATACAAAATAATATTGGGAGTCAGAAGAATATTGGAAATTGTAAATGCAGCATTTTATAGAAACCATTTGTGTATATAATCATTTAATAAGCTCTGTTTTTCAACTTGGTGGTTAGGGTTAAATTGTATTGTAGATATTTTGTCCGTTTTACATGTAAACATTGTTCAGTCTGTTTTGGATTGTTACTGCTGTAATTTGTTTGTCAATTGCTGTTGAGTAGTTCTTGAAAAGATTGTTTATCCTGGTAGTTATCAGTGTTGGAATTACACTGTAACAATTATAAGTTCTAGAAATAGGATCAAGGTTTTTTGATGACTGACAGAGTAGAAGTCTTCAAAGTGTAAAAAACATTTCTTTGGAAATTCGTTTCGCTTGTATTGGATGTAGCTTAGAGTAACACAGATGTAAGTCTATTTCTTTACTGAAATTTGTATATATTCTATTTCATGTTTGTGGTGTTTTGTAGTTAAATAAAACTATTATCAATTCTTTGTTTATTATGGAATTTCTTTTTAACAAATTTAGTAAGTTTGTATTTTGTTGTTTTCAGTTTCTTGAACCTCGTCGCCTTGCACAACTAGCAAATTACTCATCATTGGTTCTCTGGTCGGAGTACTGACCAACTATAAGCTTTTACAGTTATGGTCAACTTAAGTTGTAGTGCTTAGTGTTAAGTGATTTAAAGCTTTAAGTTGGTTTAAAGTGTCTTATATCAACTTGAACTTTATATCAAATTTTTAATCAAGTGTGACGTGAGTAACAGTATCTCTGACTTTTCTACATCTCATCCCTGTGGCTTTGAAGAAAACGGCAGCTACAGAAATGAAATAGCAAGACGGGGATATAAATTACACAATCAGCATAAGAGATTACTCTAGTGCCATATGTAGATGAAATCATGGTGAGGGATAGATAGAGATTGTTTTGTCATGTTCTTCGCACTCCCCAAAAATAGATTAGTACACCAAACATTCAATTGGGTACCACAAGGCACTAGAATAGTTGGAAGACCCAGACAGACATGGCTGAGTTCTATAAAGCGTAAAGAAATGATGAAAGGGAGGTATTAATTTGATAGCTCAAGATATAGACGACTAACGACTAATCTGAGTACCCATTTACAGAACATAAAGTCGATTGGCATATGCCAAAATGTTCAGTTAAGAATTAATATTTTGGAAAAATAAGAGTAATTTTAAATCTTGGATAAATCGCGTAACTGTCGTAAAAGGCAAAAACACCATGCAAAATGGTGATCATCGTTGTGTGGAGAATCAAGATGTGGTAAAATGTGATATCTAAACAATAAAATACCATGTAATGATGAAATTCTCAGAATGAAGGAATAATTCTAAATTTTCTGATTCATTCTTTCTTAGAATAGCATCATTGCATGGTATTTAATGCAATTCTAAAAATAGAAGAATCAGAAAACTTAAAATCATTCATTCATTCTTAGAATTGCATCATTGCATGGTATTTAATTGACATAACTTGGCAGTTCGTTGAGAAACGGCTAAAATTTGAAGGGAAAGACAGGTGTAAAGGAGAGGAGGGAAATCAGTTCGAAAATTTTCAGTGAAAAACTGTTTTAAGATTGGGGAACAGAAAGAAACGTAGTTACAATAGAAAATGGAAAACTTCCCAGATGATGATGAGGAAACACTGGTTACGTGAAGTGAAACTCTTGAGAGAAAGATGAAGAAACGCTGCCAGAACTTTTAGTAAGAAACTATTGTAAAGATAAGATAGAGGAGTAAGACGCATTGCACTGCAAAGCTTGAAATGTACACATGTTGTAAGAAGTGGGGAGGAAGAAACGTTGCTAAAATTTTAAGTGATAGGCTGTTCTGAGGGTTGAGAAAGAGGAAGAAATCTTACTAGAATAGGAAATGAAAGACGATTGAGAGGAGGGGAAGGTGGAAATATGGCTAAATATTAATTGAAAGACGATGTTGGGAGGACGGGCAAACGTTGCCGGGACTTAAAGTGAAAGACTGTTGTCAAGAGGAAGAAGAAGAAAAGAAGCATTGCTAAACCTTCAAGTGGAATAACAGATGTGAGGAGGAAATAGGCTACCATAATTCAAGAGGATGACTTGTAGATGGGGTCGTTGGATGCGTATGGCATTTTCAAGTTCAAGACTGTTTTCAGGAGGAAAATCAGGAAACGTTTAAAACATTCAAGAGAAAGATTACTTTGAGGGAAAGCAGAAAACGTTGAAAAACTTCAATTGGAAGATTACTAAAAGACAAATAGAAAATTTCCCTAAACCTGAATGAAAGACTATTGGAGAAAGAGGGCGATAGGCGGGACTATTGACAGAACCAGTGACTAAACATGAACTGAGAGACAGGTGTCCAGTGAAAGATGGAGAAAAGGTTGAATAATTTCCCAACCTTGCATTAAAGGACTGTTGGAAAGATGGGAGGAGAGACAGAAGGATGAGGAGAAAGAGGAAACTTGACTATAATCTGTGAAGAAAGATTTGTAGGAAGTAGGAGAATGTGTAAATATTGTCAAAATGTGCAGTGGAAGACTTCTTAAAAAGGAGGAAGAGGAGAAAACGTTGCAGTGAGACACTTTGGAAAAGGAGGAAGAGATGGAAACGTTGCACTGAAAGACTGTTATGAAAAGTAGGAAGACGAAACGTTGTAGTGAAAGACTGTTGTGAAAAGGAGGAAGAGAATTCGTTGTAGTGAAAGACTGTTGTGAAAAGGAGGAAGAGAATTCGTTGTAGTGAAAGACTGTTGTAAAAAGGACGAAGAGATGGAAACGTTGCACTGAAAGACTTGTGAAAAGTAGGAAAATGGAACGTTGTAGTGAAAGACTGTTGTGAAAAGGAGGAAGAGGAAACGTTGTAGTGTAACTGTTGTGAAAAGGACGAAGAGATGGAAACGTTGCACTGAAAGACTGTTGTGAAAAGTAGGAAGATGAAACGTTGTAGTGAAAGACTGTTGTGAAAAGGAGGAAGAGGAAACGTTGTAGTGAAAGACTGTTGTGAAAAGGAGGAAGAGGAAACGTTGTAGCGAAAGACTGTTGTGAAAAGGAGGAAGAAGAAACGTTTTAGTGTAAGACTGTTGTGAAAAGGACGAAGAGATGGAAACGTTGCACTGAAAGACTGTTGTGAAAAGTAGGAAGATGAAACGTTGTAGTGAAAGACTGTTGTGAAAAGAGGAAGAGGAAACTTTTTAGTGAAAGACTGTTGTGAAAAGAGGAAGAGGAAACTTTTTAGTGAAAGACTGTTGTGAAAAGGAGGAGGAAACGTTGTAGTGAAAGATTGTTGTGAAAAGGAGGCAGAAGAGGAAACGTTGTAGTGAAAGACTCTTGTGAAAAGGAGGAAGAAGAGGAAATGTTGCAGTGAAAGACTTGTGAAAAGTAGGAAGAGGAAACTTTGTTGTGAAAGACTGCTGTGAAAAGGAGGAAGAAGAAGAAATGTTGTAGTGAAAGACTTGTGAAAAGGAGGAAGAAGAGGAAACTTTGTAGTGAAAGACTGTTGAGAAAAGTAGGAAAAGGAAACAGTGTAGTGAAATACTGTTGTGAAAAGGAGGAAGAGGAAACGTTGTAGTGAAAGGCTGTTGTGAAAAGGAGAAAGAAGAGGAAACTTTGTAGTGAAAGACTGTTGTGAAAAGGAGGAAGAGGAAACGTTGTAGTGAAAGACTGTTGTGAAAAGGAGAAAGAAGAGGAAACGTTGTAGTGAAAGACTGTTGTGAAAAGGAGAAAGAAGAGGAAACTTTGTGGTGAAAGAATGTTGTGAAAAGGAGGAAGAAGAGGAAACTTTGTTGTGAAAGACTGTTGTGAAAAGGAGGAAGAAGAGGAATCGTAGTGGAAGACTGTTGTGAAAAGGAGGAAGAAGAGGAATCGTAGTGGAAGACTGTTGTGAAAAGGAGGAAGAAGAGGAAACGTAGTGAAAGACTGTTGTGAAAAGGAGGAAGAAGAGGAATCGTAGTGGAAGACTGTTGTGAAAAGGAGGAAGAAGAGGAAACGTAGTGAAAGACTGTTGTGAAAAGGAGGAAGAAGAGGAATCGTAGTGGAAGACTGTTGTGAAAAGGAGGAAGAAGAGGAAACGTAGTGAAAGACTGTTGTGAAAAGGAGGAAGAAGAGGAAACGTTGCACTGAAAGACTATTTTGAAAAGGAGGAAGAAGAGTAAAAGTTGTAGCGAAAGACTGTTGTGAAAAAGAGGAAGAAGAGGAAAAGTTGTAGTGAAATACTGTTGTGCAAAAAAGGAAGCAGAGGAAAAGTTGTAGCCCAAGACTTGTGAAAAAGAGGAAGAAGAGGAAAAGTTGTAGTGAAAGACTGTTGTGAAAAGGAGGAAGAAGAGGAAACGTTGCAGCGAAAGACTTGTGAAAAGGAGGAGGAAGAGGAAATGTAGTGAAAGACTGTTGGTAAGAGGAGGAGGAAGAGAAAACGTTGCACTGAAAGACTATTGTGAAAAGGAGGAAGAAGAGTAAAAGTTGTAGTGAAAGAATGTTGTGCAAAAAAGGAAGAAGAGGAAAGGTTGCAGCAAAAGACTTGTGAAAAAGAGGAATAAGAGTAAAAGTTGTAGCGAAAGACTGTTGTGAAAAAGAGGAAGCAGAGGAAAAGTTGTAGCGAAAGTCTTGTGAAAAAGAGGAAGAGGAGGAAAAGTTGTAGTGAAAGACTGTTGCGAAAAGAGGAAGAGGAGAGACTGCAGGGAAAAAGAGGAAGACACCTGTTGTGAAAAGGAGAAAAGGAGGGAGAAGAGGATATGTGGAGAACATAATACTGTAATGTGAAGAAGAAGAGGTGGAGGAATAAAGGATGATGCTAAAATTTCAAGCAAGAGACTGAAGAGAAAAAAGGATTAAATGCTACTACATATTGAACGAAAAGTATATTGAAAATGAGTAGGAAAAAGGGTAACTAAAGCTGGGAGTAAATGACAATTAGTAGGAATTTTTTCTAGAATTTCATGTGAAAAAATATGAAGAAGGGATGGAATGTGTGAATGAGGAAAGGTTAATAAAAGCTTTAAGCAAAATACTGTTCAGAAGAGAAGAATGAAATCTTACGGAATATAAAGCGGTAGTGTTTTGTAATTAGAAAGACCAAGGAAGTTACTTCAAGCCGAAGTGGTTTGTGACGACGAAGACTAAGGAACTTTATTTCAAGGAGAACTGTTTTTTTGACAAGGACTAAATAATGGAATTTCAAAATGGAATATATTGCGACAAGGAAGACTAAAGAACACTATTTCCAGCATAAGTGTTTTGTGAAAAAGAGAACTAAGGCATGTTATTTCAAGCAGAAGTGTGTTTTGTGACGAATAGGACTAGGAACCGTTCTTTAAAGCGGAAGTGTTTTGTGACAAGAAAGGCTAAGGAACATTATTTCAAGCGGAAGTGTTTCGTGACAAGAAATCTAAGAAACGTTAATTCAAGAGGAAGTGATTTGTGACATGGAAGACTAGGGAACATTATTTCAGGAGGAACTGTTTTGTGACATGGAGGACTAGGGAACGTTATTTCAAGAGGAAGTGTTTCGTGACAAGGAATCTAAGGAACGTTATCTCAAGAGGAAGTGTTTTGTTACATGGAAGACTAGGGAACGTTATTTCAAGAGGAAGATTTTGGTGACATGGAAGACTAAGGAACATTATTTCAAGCAGAAGTGCTTCGTGACAAGGAATCTAAGGATCGTTATTTCAAGAGGAAGTGTTTTGTGACATGAAAAACTAAGGAACGTTCTTTCAAGAGGAAGTTTTTGGTGACATGGACGACTAGGGAACATTATTTCGAGCGGAAGTGTTTCGTGACAAGAAATCTAAGGAAAGTTATTTCAAGAGGAAGTGTTTTGTGACATGAAAGACTATGGAAGGTTATTTCAAGCGGAAGTGTTTCGTGACAAGGAATCTAAGGAATGTTATTTCAAGAGGAAGTTTTTTGTTACATGGGAGACTAGGGAACGTTATTTCAAGAGGAAGATTTTGGTGACATGGAAGACTAAGGAACATTATTTCAAGCAGAAGTGCCTCGTGACAAGAAATCTAAGGAAAGTTATTTCAAGAGGAAGTGTTTTGTGACATGGAAGACTAGGGAAGGTTATTTCAAGCGGAAGTGTTTCGTGACAAGGAATCTAAGGAGCGTTATTTCAAGAGGAAGTGTTTTGTGACATGGAAGACTATGAAAGGTTATTTCGAGCGGAAGTGTTTCGTGACAAGGAATCTAAGGAACGTTATTTCAAGAGAAAGTGTTTTGTTACATGGAAGACTATGGAACGTTATTTTAAGAGGAAGGTTTTGGTGACATGGAAGACTAAGGAACATTATTTCAAGCAGAAGTGCTTCGTGACAAGGAATCTAAGGAACGTTATTTCAAGAGGAAGTGTTTTGTGACATGGAAGACTAGGGAATGTTATTTAACGTGGAAGTGTTTCGTGACAAGGAATCTAAAGAACGTTATTTCAAGAGGAAGTGTTTTGTGATATGGAAGACTAAGGAACTTTATTTCCAAAGGAAGTGTTTCATGACAAGGAATCTAAGGAACGTTTTTTCAAGAGGAGTTGTGTGACATGGAAGACTAGGGAACATTATTTCAAGAGGAAGTGTTTCGTGACAAGGAATCTAAGGAACGTTATTTCAAGAGGAAGTGTTTTGTGACATGAAAAACTAAGGAACGTTCTTTCAAGAGGAAGTTTTTGGTGACATGGACGACTAAGGAACATTATTTCAAGAAGTAGTGCTTCGTGACAAGGAATCTAAGGAACGTTATTTCATGTGGAAGTGTTTTGTGATATGGAAGACTAGGGAAGGTTATTTCAAGAGGAAGTGTTTCATGACAAGGAATCTAAGGAACGTATTTTCAAGAGGAATTGTGTGACATGGAAGACTAGGGAACATTATTTCAAGAGGAAGTGTTTCGTGACAAGGAATCTAAGGAACGTTATTTCAAGAGGAAGTGTTTTGTGACAACGAGGACTAAGGACCGTTTTTTCAAGCACAAGTGTTTATTGACAAGGACTAAAGAATGTTATTTTGAGCTGAAGTGTTTTGTGACAAAGAATTAAGGAATGTTATTTCAAATTGAAGTGTTTTGTAACAAGGCGGACTAAGGAACGTTACTACAAGTTGAAGTTTTTTGCAACAAGGAGGATTAAGGGGCATTATTTTCAGTAGTTCTTGTGACAAGGAGGAATGAGGAACGTTATTTCGAGCTGAAGTGTTTTTTGACAACGAGGACAAAGGAACGTTATTTCGACCAGAAGTGTTTTGTGACAAAGGGCAAAGGAACGTTATTTCGACCAGAAGTGTTTTGTGACAAGAAGGACTATGGAACATTATTTCAAGCAAAATGTTTTGTGACAAGGACGACCAAGGAACATTCTTTACAGCGGAAGTGTTTTGTGCCAAAGACGACTATAGAAGTTCTTTCAAGCAGAAGTGTTTTGTGACAAGGGCAACTGAGGAACTTTACATTCTATGGAAGTGTTTTGTAACAAGAAGGACTAAGAGAAGTTATTTCGAGCAGAAGAAAGTACAATGTGACAAAGGGGACAAACAAACTTTGCTTCATGTGGACATAATTAGTGATAAAGAAGGACTAAGGAACGCTCTCTCAAGCAGAATTATTTTGTGAAAAGACCGAATAAGGAATTTTACATCATGAATAAGTGTTTAGTGATAAGAAGGGCTAAGGAACATTATATCAGGAAGATGACAGTGTTTTGTGACAAGAAGGGCTAAGGAACATTATTTCAAGAAGATGACAGTGTTTTGTGACAAAGGGGACGAACAAAAATTATTGTATGTGAAATGTTTGTGACAAAGGGACTATAGAGCGTTATTTCAAACACATAACTGTTTTGTGACAAGGACTAAGGAACGTTATTTCAAGCGGATATGTTCTGTTACAAGGAGGACTAAGGAAACATATTTCAAGCAGGAGTGTTTTGTGACACGGTGGTCTAAGAAACTTTATTTCAACTTGATGTGTTTTGTCATAAGGCAGACTAAGGGCCATTCTTTCAAGCAGAATTGTTTTGGGAGAAGTAGGATTAAGGAACACTCTTTCAAACGGAAATGTTTTGTGACAAGAACGACTAAAGACCGTTATTTCAAGCGGTAGTCTTGTGTGACAACGAGGACTAAAACACGTTATTTGGAGTGGAAGTGTTTTGTGACAAAGGATTAAGTAACGTTATTTCAAGTTGAAGTGTTTTGTAACAAGGTGGACTAAGGAACATTATTTTCTGCAGAAGTGTTTTGTGACAAGGACGACTATGGAACATTATTTCAAGCAAAATGTTTTGCGACAAGGACGACTCTGGAACATTATTTCCTTGCAAAATTTTTGTAACAAGGAATGTTATTTCAAGAGGAAGCGTTTTGTGATATGGAGGACTAAGGAACGTTATTCCAAGTGGAAGTGTTTTGTGGCAAGGAAGACTAAGGAACATTATTTCAAACGGAAGTTTTTTTTTTCTCACAAGAAGGATTTAGTAATGTTATTTTCTGTAGAAGTGTATTGTGACCAAGAACACTAAGAAACGTTATTTCAAGCAGAAGTGTTTTGTAATACGGAGGAATATAAAACATTATTTTCTGCAGATGTGTTTTGGGACAAGGACGACTAAGGAACATTATTCCAAGCGCAAGTGTTTGGTGACACGGACTAAAGAACGTTATTTCGAGTGGAACTGTTTTGTGACAAAGAACTAAAGAACGTTATTTCAAGTTGAAGTGTTTTGTAACAAGGAGGAGTAAGGGACATTGTTTCAAATTGAAGTTATTTGCAACAAGTAGGACTAAGCTACATAATTTTCTGCAGAAGTGTATTGTGACAAGGAGGACTAAAGAACGAGGATTAAGGAACGCTCTTTCAAAAGGAAACGTTTAGTGACAAAGGACCAAGGAATGTTATTTCGAGTGGAAGTGTTTGGAACAAGGACTAAGGAATGTAATTTCGAGTGAAAGTGTTTGGAACAAAGACTAAGGATCATTATTTTCTGCAGAAGTGTTTTGTGACAAGGAGGACTAGGGAACGATATTTCAAGTAGAAGTGTTTTGTGACAAAGGACTTAGGAAAGTTATTTCAAGTTGAAGTGTTTTGTAACAAGGCAGACTAAGGCACATTACTTTCTGCAAAAGTCTTTTGCGACAAGGAGGACTATGGAACATTATTTCACGCAGAATGTTTTGTGACAAGGAGGACTAAGTAACATTCTTTTCAGCAGAAGAACGTTATTTCAAGCATGTTTCGTTACAAGGGCAACTACGGAACTTTATTTCATGTGGAAGTGATTTGTGACAAGGAGGGCTGAGGCACATGCTCTCAAGCAGAAGTGTTTTGTGACAAGTGCAGCTAATCAACTTTACATCCTGTGGAAGCGTTTTGTGTCAAGAACATCTAAGGAACGTTGTTTCAAGAAGATGATAGTGTTTTGTGACCAAGGGGACAATTGAAAATTATTTCATGTGGAAGTGTTTGTGACTGGAATGACTATAGAACGTTATTTCAAGCAGTTAAGTGTTTTGTGACAAGTAATAAGGAACGTTATTTCAAGCGAATATGTTTTGTCATAAGGAGGACTAAGAAAACTTATTTCAAGCAGAAGTGATTTCTGACAAGGAGATATAAGAAACTTTATTTCAAGTTGTAGTGTTTTGTCACAAGGAAGACTAAGGAATGTTTTATGACAACGATGACTAAGGAACGTTCTTTAATGCGGAAGTGTTTTGTGAATACAAGGACGACGGAACGTTCTTTCAAACGGAAATGTTTTATGACAAGAATGACTAAGGAATGTTCTTTCAAGCGGAAGAATTTTTTGACAAGGACGACTAAGTAACGTTATTTCAAGTAGACTGTTACTTCAAGTAGACGTTATTTCAAGCAGTTAAGTGTTTTGTGACAAGTAATAAGGAACGTTATTTCAAGCGAATATGTTTTGTCATAAAGAGGACTAAGAAAACTTATTTAGAGCAGAAGTGATTTCTGACAAAGAGATATAAGAAACTTTATTTCAAATTGTAGTGTTTTGTCACAAGGAAGACAGGAATGTTTTATGACAACGATGACTAAGGAACGTTCTTTAATGCGGAAGTGTTTTGTGAATACAAGGACGAAGGAACATTCTTTCAAACGGAAATATTTTGTGACAAGAACGACTAACAAACGTTCTTTCAAGCGAAAGTGTTTTGTGACAAAAAGTACTAAGGGACGTTATTTTATGGCAAAGGGTACAAACAAACATTGTTTCCCGTGGAAGTATTTTCTGATATGGACTAAGCGACGTTACATCAAGCGCATGATTTTTTAAAAAGGAGGCCTAACGAACGTTATTTCAAGCAGAATTGTTGCGTAACAAGGATGACTTGGGAACGTTATTTAAAGCGGAAGTGTTTTGTGACAAGGAGAACTAAAGAACATTATTTCAAGCAAAAGACACTGTATTTTGACAAAGAGGACCTATGAACATTATTTCCTGTGAAAGTGTTTTGTAACAAGGATGACTAAGGAAAGTTATTTTAAGCTGTTAAGTGTTTTGTGACAAGGATTAAGGAACGTTATTTCAAGAGGATGTGTTTTGTGACAAGGATTAAGGAACGTTATTTCAAGAGGATGTGTTTTGTCACAAGGAGGACTAAGGAAACATGTTTCATGCAGGAGTGTTTTGTGACAAGGAGGACTATGCAACGTTGTCAAAACTCTAAATGAAAGGTCTGTGAAAAGGAAAAATAAATTAAATTATTTATGAAGAATGTTTGCTAAAACCTGAAGTCAAAGAAATGTAAGAACGAGAAATAGGGAGGGGGCTATTACCTATAACTTGCAGTGAGACACTACTAAAATAGCGATGAGGAGGGGCTAATCCTGACAAGAAAGACTGTAGTGCGAAGCAGAGGTATTATCACCAAAACATGAAGTGTGAAAAAGTAACCAAAACTTGAGAGTTGTGAATAGAAATCGGAAGGAGGAGAGGGTTAGACCTATATTACTGAGACAAAGTAAAAGACTGTTGCTAGAAGTAGGATGATGAGGAAATATTAATAACATTTGAAGAGGAAGACTGCTGTGAGAGAACTTTGCTAAAACCTGAAGAAAAGGGACTGTTCTAAGGAAGAGATGGAAAAGGAAATGCTGCGAAAACTGAAGAGCAAGACTGTTATGGAGGAGTTAGAAACATTTCTAATTTAGAACTTGAAGTGGGAGAAGATTCCAGGAGTAGGAAGATATGTTGACAAAATTTGTTGCGAAAAAGTGTGAAAAGGAGGAAGGGAAGGAAATATTAGCTGAACTTGAGGTGAAAGTTTAGTGAGGAGGAAGAAGGGGGGCAATAAAAGAGCTTGAAGTGAAATAGAACTTTGAAGAGGAGTAAGAAGAAGAAAAGGGTATTATGTTACTAAAGCTTGACAGAAAATACATGAGATGTAGGAGGGAGGAGGAGGGGGATGGAACCTTAAAAAAAAAATCTTTAAGTTAACTATTTTGAGGAAAATGAGGAGACATTGCAAAAACCTCAAGGTGAAAGACTGATGTAAGCAGGAGTAAGAAGATGGTGGGGAAATGTTGCCAAGACTCTGAGAGATGGCTGATTAAAGGAAGAGGAGAAAATGTTGCTGGAATTATGAATTTTTAAAAAGGCTTATGAGAATGAGACAAAACATCAAAAAAAAAAAAATAATAATAATAATAATTTTAATCAGAAAATATCCGTGAAATATACTTTTCTCAACCGTATTCCAGAAAAATACAGGCTACCGTAATTTTTGCCACACTTTGCATTATCTTGTACGGGTTTTCGACCATAATATCACTCCTCAACGTCAATATATCCGTTTTAAAAGGATAAATGCCTGGCAACATTTATTCCAGCCTTTTTACTCTTTTTTACGGCAAATATTAACATTGTATAGTGTACAAATACTTCTTTGGATGATTACAGGAGCACAATGACGAGTATCCCGTGAAATAAGAGCATGATATTAGGTATTTGAATTAAAGAAGATTCAAAACAGAGTCATTTTAGAAGAAAAACTCTTCTCATTTGGTAATTAGACTGCGAGTTTAAAAGAAAACACACTAATGAGGACTGCGAGTTTAAGAGAGTTCGAAACCCAAAAGTGTTTAAGAAACACATAAGATCAAATCAGCCGATCTGAAACCATCCCCCCAAAAGTGCACAGAAATAAAGCGATTCCTTATAGAAAATAACATTGAAAGAATGTGATGTTATAAAAAAAAAATGCAAGAAAACGCGTAATTTCATAGTTATAACGTATTAACCAATAGAATTTTTTCCCATGACTGGTGAATGAAAAGCACAAAGTGAATGTGTTATGCTGACATAGCTGAAAATATAGTAGACATATTCAATGTTAAGACATGGTTTTTACGTTCGGTCTGAAGACTAAATAATGTAAAATATCACCATAACATCTATGGTAACCTGGTGATCAACGAAAAAAATATATATTTCCCTTCAAACTGTTTTAAATACGAATAAAATATTCCTTAGATGTATTTGAAATACTGTACCATATATTGAAAATTATAAAAACCATAATAAAATATAATAAAACAATGAACATTATTATTTCAAATTTTTTTTATTGTATAACTCAAGATGATTCAGTGAAGTAACCCAATCCTCCAAACCTTTCAGTAAGTAACCAATCCAAGGCAATATGTATATGTTTATGAATATATATATATATATATATATATATATATATATATATATATATATATATATATGTTTATGAATATATATATATATATATATATATATATATATATAAATTGATAAATAAATAAATATATATATATATATATATATATATATATATATATATATACATATACAGTATATATATATATATATATATATATATATATATATATATATATAATATAAGTATACACACACACACACACACACATATATATATATATATATATATATATATATATATATATATGTGTGTGTGTATTTATACCATCTTCCTAAGTACAAGAGATCCTTACATCCCCCAAAGCACAAACAAACTCGTTATTATGATTTCCATCTCAATACCAGTTTTCAAAAGAACCCTTCATTTATCATGTATACAAATTGTAGGAATCTTAAAAAAAAAAAAAATCAACGGTATTTAAGTATGGTATTGTTAAGAAATATTACTTACATGGTAGTGGTCATGTGTTTGTGTGTGTAATGGATTACCTAAGTTCATAAGTGAGCGTACAAGATTGAAAATTACTAATTAAACTTGAAGACCTGAGTATTAAACAGAATGTTACTCATAATATCTGAGTGCGTGAGAGCCCGTGTTTGCGTGTGTATGAGATTACTTACAGTAATGGATGAGCATACAATACTTAATCCTAATATCTGAGTGCGTGAGAACCCAAGTTTGCGTGTGTTTGGGATTACCCACAAAAATTACAAGACTGAAAAATACTAATAGAAACCAAAGGTTGAGTATTAATAAACCATTATTCACACGTAAGTGTGCGTGCACACGCACTTGAGTGAGGAAGGGATTATGTAAAGTTTTGAGTGAACATAGCTGAGAACATAATTAATAACCTAAGGTAGATTATTAAAATGAGTTTCTCTAATTAGAGAGTATATGAAGGGGATTACATATGGCAGTTAAATAACGACTTTTAACGAGCGAAACGAAAATGACAATTACTCTTAATACATCACATTGAAGTCACAATATATACAAGAGATGTAATTTGGTATTTCCGTGAGAACTTATTTACAGTCAAAGAAATACAAGCGATATCTGGAGATTACATCTGAGATTACTGAACGGGAAAAAAAGTTAATTATTGTAAGAATATTGAGAAAACCGACAGTTTCAGTTTTGGACTACATACGGTACAATGATTCATGATTTATATACTGTGATTACTTCATGCAAGGCGTAATTACATGCTTACCATTTGCTTTGTAAAGCTCCTAATTATGGGCTTTGGTGGCTGATGTGGTAACGTACCAGACTGGTGAACTCGATCCTCTCAAACTCGTTAGTTTCTTTGGTCAGTCTCTAGGGCATTGTTCTGCTCGATAGGGCAATTTCACTATACCTTCTCTCTGCCATTCACGGGGGCCTTTAAACGTTTAAGATTAATAGACAAACAAACGAGAAAGCTTTCGATAGTAAGGATAATTAAAAAAAAATTAGACATTATAAGTAAGATATATTAACCGTCTTAAAACGATGGCAGGAATAAATGTTTTAGGAAAATACGGACTATATTGATAAGTATGATTATAGTTAAAAATGTAAATCTCATTCTTTCCTTCACACGAAAACCGTAAACGTCGTAATTACCATATGGATAGTTAGAGGCTTAATAGTAATAGTAATATCAGTAGTGATAGTTATGAAGAAAACGTAGTGTTGCCGTGTTTGGGTGTGGGTTCATTCCTCAGAATTATATTACTTTATTTACTTTAATAGCTGATTTTCCGGTCCTGCCCCGCACGGGAACCCTACTCTCTACTGGACCTACACACTTATCTTATTATGTTCGTTCGAAAGTATTCAACATTTCACATCTCTTATTACTAGCTTACTGTTAAACCGTCACAATCGAAACGACTCACAGAACAAGAAAGTGTTCAATTTCCTTTTGAAAGCCTTAATATCTTCAATCTTTCG
>NC_090757.1:45311341-45313841 GCF_036898095.1 Palaemon carinicauda | reverse complement strand
TTCAGATATTTGTGTAAATTCCCTGTATATAGAACATGAAAACAAAGTAATTGAAGACAATTATGAAATTACAGCCAAATGGCATCAAATAAAAGAATGTCAAAATCAAATTTGTCATTCAGATATTTGTGCAAACACCTTGATTATAAAACACGAAAATAAAGTAGTTGAGGATAACTATGAAATTACAGCCAGATGGTAATAAAAAAATATCAAAACTAAATTTGTCAGTCATATATTTATGTAAATGCCCTGTATATAGAACACGAAAATAAAGTAATTGAACACAATTATGAAATTACAGCCAAATGGTATTAAAAAAAAATAATATATATCAAAATTAAACTTGTCATTCAGATATTTGTGTAAACGCCCTGATTATAGAACACGAAAATAAGGTAATTGACGACAATTATGAAATTACAGCCAAATGGTATCAAATAAAAGAATGTCAAAATTTAATTTGTCATTCAGACATTTGTGTAAATTCCCTGTATATAGAACATGAAAATAAAGTAATTGAAAACAATTTTGAAATTACAGCCATATGGTATAAAATGTCAAAATGAATTTTGTCAGTCAGATATTTGTGTAAATTCCTTATACATACAACATGAAAATAAAGAAATTGAAGATAATTATGGAATTAAGGCTAAATGGTATCAAATAAAAGAATGTCAGAATAAATTTTGTCAGTCAGATGTTTGTGTAAATGCCCTGATTATAAAACATGAAAATAAAGTAATTGAAGACAATTATGAAATTACAGCCAAATGGTATCAAATAAAAGATGTCAAAATTAAATTTGTCAGTCAGATATATGTGTATACACCCTGATTATAGAACACGAAAATAAAGTAACTGAAAAAAATTATGAAATTACATCTAGATGGTATCAATAAAACAATGTAAAAATTAGATTAGTCAGTCAGATATTTGTGTAAACGCCCTGATTATAGAACACGAAAATAAAGTAATTGGAGACAATTATGAAATTACAGCTAAATGGTATCAAATAAAAAATGTCAAAATTAAAATTGTCATTCAGATATGTGTAAATGGCCTGATTATAGAACACGAAAATAAAGTAATTGAAGATAATTATGAAATTACAGCCAAATGGCATAAAAATGTAAAAATGATTTTTTTTTACATTCAGATATTTGTGTAAATTCTGTGTCGGCGTTTAATGTACAATATATTGATGAATATCACAGACTTAAATTACATTTGTTTCCGGAGGAGTGTCATTAGTGTCAACGTTTACAAGTGTCAAGGCAATGTAACATCGAACGCCATGAGAAATAATCTAGTATTATCCAACATATTGCTGTTTCTATATCTCTGTTATCTATCTGGATGTTTATTAATCTTACTTACGTTATCTTTTGTCTTTAGTAGTTTTTTCCGCATATTTTCTTGAAGCTTACTTATAAAGGTATCATATATCATGTTTCTTGTTCTATTGAAAGTTCGTACATTAAGTATATTAGAAATAATAATAATAATAAAAATAATAATAATAATAATAATAATAATAATAATAATAATAATAATAATAATAATAATAATAATAATAATGCATAAGAAGTTCTGCAATATTTTTAGTTGCTAAGAAAAGAAAATTAACAATAAACGCCATAGAAATGTGTGTAAAGATACTTGTCCCATTTTAAAGGTTTAAAGGCCTCTCATGAATGGTAGAGGCAAGGGGCAGTGACATTGCCATATCAAGCAGGACGATGCCCTAAAGACTGACCATATATACATATCAGTGCCTAAGACCAAGGAGGGCCAGGCAATGGCTGCTGATTACTCAACAGATAGACCTCTATGCTCTCCTAGACCCCTTTAAGATTGCAGCAACCAAAGGAACTAACGAGTTAGAGTGGGACTCGAACAACCGTTTGACAATAGTTTACATGGGAAATATTTATTTCAATATTGTTACTGTTCTTGAAATGTTTTATTTTTCCTTGTTTCCTCTCCTCACTTGGCTATTTCCCTGTTGGGGCCCCTGGGCTTATAGCATTCTGCTTTTCCAACTTGGGTTGTAGCTTAGCAAGTAATAATAATAATAATAATAATAATAATAATAATAATAATAATAATAATAATAATAATAATAATAATAATCAGGCAGAGATGTTACCCATAAGGACACCACAACCTTATTTACTGTGTATTTCAATAGTTTATGTAGGGTAATAAGGTACCATGTATACGCTCATTACCATTCCTATGCTCCAGGTTCATCATTAAAGTTAGTTATATGGATAATGTGCTTTATGATATATCAGAAAGTTATTATAGATATCCAGAAATAGACCTATGGATTAATTTTTTAACAATCTTTTATTTGTTTCTATGATAAAGAGGCTCGTTCAATTATTACGTAATAATTCTAAACCGGTTTTGATTTTTATTTTCCAAAATTGGACGTCAGTCAGCCATCTTGATTTGTTAAAATTCCAAGGTAACGTAAAACCATATTTCCCCT
>NC_090757.1:45298841-45301341 GCF_036898095.1 Palaemon carinicauda | reverse complement strand
GGACCTTATGCTTGTGCCTTCCTGCTTTTCTAACCAAGAGTTGAAGCTTAGCAGGTGATAATAACTAGCGTAAATCGGGTTGTTAAACAGGCGTAATTGAGTATGGTTCGATAGTTCATCAGGCACTTTGAAATGTTTCTTGATTAACAGTGAGTTATCAAACCACAATTAGTCGCAGTAAGTTTTAAATATATTCTATTACGAAAGAATAAGTTAAAGTCTGATACAATGTCCGATCCACTTCTAGAATATGAATGTCAACATGTTTCAGGCCTTTAAGACATTATATCTACTTTAATTTGTGACATCGTCCGCAATAGATTTTTGGAATATACTAGTGCTATGTCGAGTTGCCATCGCGATGGCACATGCATTAGCCTTGGTTGAAAATTATGTATGACTCCACTATTAATTTGATATGCGTATTTGAATCTAAGTGTTCAAACACACGTTCGCGCGCGCTCACACACACATATATATGTGTGTGTATGTATATATAAGCATATATACATATGAATATGTATACACACACACATATATATATATGTATACATATATATATATATATATATATATATATATATACTATATATGCATATACATAAAGTATATATAATGTATTTATATATATATATATATATATATATATATATATATATATATATATATATATATATATATATATAAAATAGCCGATATATAGTCATATTTTAGGTAATTTTATATACAAATACTAGAAATTACGCAAACAACTAAATTCTAATTGCACCTAATTCTACCTACGTCCTACCATCGCCATCACTATTTTTTGGGGGAGACCAACGTATCGGTCCTCCTGTGACCCAACAAGCGGACGCCATTTTGTTTGCCGGAAAATATGACTTTATTGCTTCACTGTTTTTCTTTTAATCATGACAGTCATTCCTTCGAAGTGTTGTGGTGGCCGATGTGGTAAAATCCTGACAGTTTAACGCCAAACTGGAGTTCGAGTTCCGCTTAAATTTGATTATTTCTTTTGTAGCTGTGAGCTAAGGATGGGGAGGGGGGGGGGGGGTGGCTTTAGGGGAGCCTATAAGTCTATCTGTTAAGTCATTGGCAGCCATTGCCTGGCTCTCCTGGGCCCTAGCTTGGGTGGAGTGGGGGGCTTAGTCGCTGATTATATGGATATATGGTCAGTCTCTAGGGCCTTGTCCTGCTCGATATGGCAATGGTAATGTCCCTTGCCTCTGCCATTCATGAGCGGCCTTCAAAATATTTAAAGTGTGTCAAAAATTTTTATCTTTTTTCATTCCGAGATGAAGGTTCTTGAGGTATCAGTTTACTTTTCGGAAGGCGTTTGGATGGATCCCTTTAACTATATAAGTTTATAGGTAAAATTAGTATATATTTATTACAATTTATCAAGTCTAGTGAATACTAAACCCATTTTAGAATCCCCTGTAGCTTCCGAAAGTAATATGGTAGACATATTATGGGACATGTCTGTTTTGACGTTGTTACTGTTTTTAGATTTATTGTTAATTTATTCTCATCATATATTTATTTCCTTATATACTTTCCTCACTTGGTTATTTTTCCCTATTGGAGCCCCTGGGCTTGTAGCATCTTGCTTTTCCAGCTAGGGTTGTGGCTTGGCTGGTAATAATAATAATAATAATAATAATAATAATAATTATAAATCTATTAACAGTTGTATTGTAATATGATTGTATAATTCGGTACTAGCATCCTTCATGTACCAATAATTTGCTACACTTATTTGCATTAAAAATAAAACGAAAAATTTCAGGCAACATTTATTCCAGGATTTTTGCCACTTTAAAAACGGATTTAATGTCGTAAATTAGTGATACTACGGTCTCCAACCCGTAAAACATAAAAAAAGTTGGATAAATCTACGGTCGCCTATATTTTATGGAAATATGGCTGGAAACTGTATATTTTTATGGAGATTATCCGATTAAAAATTACGGTTTCTTTAACAGTGGATTCACATAGAAAGGCAATGCAGCAATATCTCTTAATGATCACTAATAGGTGTTCTTTGTCATCTTTCCTACTTATCCTTTAGTTTACCTTAATCTCCTATCTTTATACCATTTTTCTTTTTCTCCCTGCTAACTATAGATTCTTTTGAAGATTAAAGTTCATCTTACATAATGGCTTTATTTTGAACGTGACATTTTCCACTCCCTCAATTACTTTGAAAGTTCATGATATCTATTTAGAATAATTATCACTTCTTGTTTTATTATAATTTCATGAAATCAAATTCTGCATTGCATGTAACGATCTGTGTAACCGACAAACTACATATCTAATGCACAGTGGAGTTTTCAACGCTTGTATTAAAGTCATAAGAGTTAAATAATTAAGACAAAATTTAATGAATGGTTTATAAGCTTTCTAATCCTGTACTGCTTTCCTCATAGTTGATTATATCCAGTAATTAACTTATTAATCAACCAAGTGCTGCTGTACATATACAGTACTTGCGTAT
>NC_090757.1:45286341-45288841 GCF_036898095.1 Palaemon carinicauda | reverse complement strand
TATATATATATATATATATATATATATGTATATATGTATATATATACATACATACATACATACATAAGCATGTATATGTATATGTACACACACACACACACACACACACATATATATATATATATATATATATATATATATATATATATATATATGTGTGTGTGTGTGTGTGTGTGTGTGTGTATGTGAATTCATCATAAATTATTTCCAAAACTTATTTTTATTATTACAAGTAATTTACACCGCAAAGACACCTTTTATATAAAATATATACTGTATTAAAGGTAATAAATGCGATTTGCCATTAATCTGTGCAATATTTGTATCTATGATATATTTAAGGCCATCTAATTGGGTTTCATTGATTTTGACGTTCATATCTTAGCTATGAGCTTAGTTGGAAGTACGCCCAATGTAACAAAAATTATAATGAGAAGCATATTTATAAGATCTATCACATAGTTATCATCTCAGTAGTTAGTGTAATATCATGCAGTACAATTAATCTATCCAAAATAGGCATAGATTTTTTTTTAGATATAAATTTAAATCTCACGGGAATTACTTCAAAACCTTCACATCTATTAGCCATTTTTGTATCCTAAGAATATACAAGATTACACTTTGTGGCTTAGCATGTGTACAAAAGTTAAACATAAAATAAGGTCAGGCTTTGGTCATACAAGGAATTGAATTATTTTTTTTTTTTTTTTGATGAATCATATTTTAACATACAAAAATAATGTAAAAATATTCCTGATGCAAACAAAAGAAAAAAATATTGCAAACTGTCTGAGTGATGAAACATTTATTCAAATTTAGCAAGCTGTTGATTTTATAATAGCTTTGATAACAGTTTTGTTTTATATTTTGGTATAAGCAACTGTACGGAATTGACACAAATCTTGAAGCTCTTTTATATGTATTATTATATATTAAATATTTCGGTCACTAATACAACAGAGTTAAATCTGATTGACCCTATATGTATAAAAATCTTTAAAATATATTTATTTCTTACATTTTATTCATTATCATTAGCATCTTAAGCGAGTTATATCATTCCCGTGAAGGGTTGAATTAAAACCCCTCCACATAAAGTAGGTTTTTTCCCATCGAGACATTATAAGTTATGCCATTTATATATCAATATGTCAGGATACATCACCAATAGATTAGGTCAAAAGACGGAAGAGTAAAAGTGCATCCTATTTCGGGTTGTGTCTCCACCACTCTCCGAACAGTTGAGATATAGATTTGGTCTATGGAACATGTAAGGTTATGGCGTACTACTATAGTTCAAATTAATGCAGGCATATGTCAGATTACTCTATGAAGGTCAAGATAGGTTATGAATATTAAGCTTTTTATCCACAAACGACTGTAGTTATGATATGAAAGAAAGATAGTTATCCACCAATGTTACTGTTTAGATTTAATTTTTGCGTCAATAAACGTAGGAGGGGATGATGATGATGAACTACAATAGCCAAGGCTAATTTATATAGAATAAGCTACTTATCCTCTAATGACAAAAATAGGCTACCTAGATTAAGCTATTAATCCACTAATGAAAAAGGTTAGGTTGCAGTTTCTACAGACAGTGTTAGCTTAGAGCGGATTATATATTTTTTTCCATTACTGCTCAAAAGCCCCCGTCCCATATACGCTACGACTTCTTAAATGACAATGTCCTCCTCAGATTAAACTGCTCTACTCAAATTGTGAAGATCACATTATGTCCTGCTCAGAACGCCGAAGCGACAATGTCCTGTTGAGACTTCTAAGGGCATCTACTGTTAAGGGAACAATATTGTACTCAACTTGCTAAATTAACAAAGTCCTCCTCAGACGGCAAAGGTCAAAATTTCCGGCTCAGACTGCTAAAGTCAAAATGTGCTGCTCAGTCAATCTGTTAAGGTCCAATTTCCTTGTTGAAACGTTTAAGGTCAAAATTTCCTGTTCAAATGGCTAAGGTGAAAATTTCCTGCTCTAATGGCTGAGGTGAAAATTTCCTGCTCAAACAGCTAAGGTCAACATTTCCTGCTCAAACGGCTATGGTCAAAATTTCCTGCTCAAAGTGCTAATGTCAAATTTTCCTGCTAAAACTGTTAATATCCAAATTTCCTGCTCAAACAGCTAAGGTCAAAATTTCGTGCTCAAACTACTAAGGGCCCAATTTCCAGCTAAAAATGATGATGTAAAAATTTTCTGATCAAACTGTCAAGGTAAAAAATTTCTGCGCAGATTCTTCACGGGGAAATTTCCTATTCAGGCTGTCCATGCTAAAATGCCATGCTCATACTGCAAAGGTTAGAATATCCCTACCAGGATACATTACAACCATAAGCTAGGTTAGGTCAGGAAGATTAAATTAAAGTCATTTATAAAATCTTGTCTCAAAAGACGTTAATGCACCAAAAGAAAAAAAAATGAATAAAAAGGTAAGCAGGAGCAATCATTGATATCAGAAAGCGAATACACAAAGATATTACTCTGT
>NC_090757.1:45206341-45208841 GCF_036898095.1 Palaemon carinicauda | reverse complement strand
CCCTTAGACTAGCATTGCTAAAAATATATATTGTTATAGAGTTGGCTCATTACTGTATAATACATTATAATTAAAAATCTTTTACCGAAAATGTGATTCTTAAATATATCTTTCATTACAAAATCCTTAATGGAGGCTTAAGTGGTATTGTTATTTGCCCATGATTATATGATTGAACTCCAATAATGCATTCCTAAGTGGATTTAACCTAACATATTTTGAACTAAGTACACTTATATATTCGCCGTAAAAAAAGGTAAAAATCCTGGAATACATGTTACCAAGAATTAACAATTTTAAAAACCGATATATTGCCGTTAAGTGGTGATATTACGGTAATCAACCCGTTAAAGAAAATAACAAAGTAGGCTAAAAATTACTGTCGCCTGTATTTACTGAAATACGGCTGAGAACAGTATATTTTTACGGAGAATTTCCGATCAAAATTACGTTTTTTTTTAACATTGTAACCTCACATGTCCTAATTCACCTAATCTAACCTAAGCTGCCTTAGTTTCATTGGAGCTAGCATTATATAACAAACCATAGTACCATAGTATACGCTAAGATGCCCAATGATAATCTGGTGACCAAATACCTTTAATCAAGTTAATATATGATATAATAATGATGCATAAGAAGTAGGGTTTCTTAATAGAATAATAGTAATTTACAAATATTTCAAGATGATAGCATAAATGAACTTTTCAATTAAATAAAAAATTACGTAAAGTTGTTTGGTTTAAAATGAAGTGTGGATTTCCAGGCTGAGTCAACTAACCGACCATGTATAAAAGGAGGTGCACTGTTGTTATAAAAATCAAAACACAATTCCCATACAAATTAAATGAAACGTCGGCGTAAAAAGTAGATGAATAGGTCACTGCAATATCTTCTTACTCGCAACAAGAATCTTTCTTTCCTTGTTAAACCATCTGGATACCTTTCTGATAATGTCTAAGCTAAGGCCTACTTTGTTAAAATATCTGGATACCTTTCTGACGATGTCTGAGCTAAGTATTTCCTTTCAAAGCATTTGGATACCTTTCTGACAATGTATGAGCTAAGTCATTTCTTGTTAAAGCATCTCGATACCTTTCTGACAATGTATGAGCTAAGTCCTTCCTTGTTAAAGCATCTGAATACCTTTTTGACAATGTCTGAGATAAGTCTTTCCTTGTTAAAGCACCTAGAAACCTTCTGACAATATCTGAGTTAAGTCCTTCCTTGTTAATGCATCTGGATACCTTACTGACAATGTCTGAGTTAGTTCTTCCTTGTTAAGGCATCTGTATGCCTTTCTGACAATGTCTGAGCTAAATCCTTCCTTGTTAAAGCATCTGGATACTTTTCTGACAATATGTAAGCTAAGTCCTTCCTTGTTAATGCTTCTGGATACCTTTCTGACAATGTCTGAGGTAAGTCTTTCCTTATCAAAGCATCTTGATGCCTCTCTGACAATGTCTAAGCTAAGTCCTTCCTTGTTAAAACACATGGATACCTTTCAGACAATGTCTTAGCTAAGTCCTTCCTTTTTAAAGCATCTGGACACCTTTCTGACAATGTCTGAGGTAAGTCTTTCCTTGTTAAAGCATCTGGATATCTTTCTAAAAATGTCTGAGCTAAGTCCTTCCTTGTTAAAGCCTCTGCATACATTTATGACAATGTCTGAGCTAATTCCTTCCTAGTAAAGCATCTAGATGCCTTCTCTCTGACATTATCATAGCCAAGTCCTTCCTTGCTGAAGCATATAGATACCTTCTTTCTGACAATGTCTAGTTTTATCCAGTTCATCTCCGGTAACATACCCCTTGGTTGAAGGTGTCTATGAAAAACGAAAATTAACTTGGTAAGAAATAACTTTCTTAAGATGAGATTTATTCACCAGAATTATGAGAACGTCTTAGAATTGTTTATATGAAGTTCACCAAAGAAAGCACCTTTTCGACACAGAATTAGAGAAACAATCCATAACAGTTTTGATAATGGGGCAAATCATAGGTATTATAAGAATAAGTGAATGGGAAAAGACGATTGGAATTTCAAATTCATCTGGTGTTCCTTAATAATGAAATGTAAGATCTAATAAAATTCGGTTAAGAATTTTTCAAGAATTTGTAATGATTTTTTTTTCTTCAAATATTGACATCTCTAACTTTTCAAAATCTGGATAAATACGATAAGATTTGAATAGCAATTTAATTTTAGCATTACCAATATTAGATAATACATAACATTATATGACACCAGATTCATATTTACTCGATTACAAATCAAAAATACTCCGCTTAAAAGGGCTAAAACGACTGGCAAGTGAAGAATTTGAACTCAGTTATGGACATATCGCTTAATTTGCTTAAAATCAATGCCTACTTCTAGAAAATTTATATATATATATATATATATATATATATATATATATATATATATAACATATATATATAGGTATATGTATACAAACATTTATATATGTATATGTACTATACACATACACACACAC
>NC_090757.1:45186341-45191341 GCF_036898095.1 Palaemon carinicauda | reverse complement strand
TGAATACAAAATCTCTGGCAACAGATTTGTGATACAAAGTATGTGGTATAAGAAATACACAAGCAAGCAATGAATACAAAATCTCTGGCAACAGATTTGCGATACAAAGTATGTGGTATAAGAAATACACAAGCAAGCAATGAATACAAAAACTCTGGCAACAGATTTGCGATACAAAGTATGTGGTATAAGAAATACACAAGCAAGCAATGAATACAAAAACTCTGGCAACAGATTTGCGATACAAAGTATGTGGTATAAGAAATACACAAGCAAGCAATGAATACAAAAACTCTGGCAACAGATTTGCGATACAAAGTATGTGGTACAAGAAATACACAAGCAAGCAATGAATACAAAAACTCTGGCAACAGATTTATGATACAAAGAAGATTCTTGATAAGATGTATTTTGGACATTACTAAGAACATGATGTAATTTCTTGTCTAAAAACTCTTCAAAAATCAACCAAAAGGAATAACAAAGGAGAATAGCATATGGTAAAATCTATGAAATAGCACATCAAATTGTTGTCTGATAATGTATATCAAGTGAATGAATGTTTAATTATCAAATATTAAAAATATGTAAATTCTGAAATAATGAAATATTTAAGTAATGAAATGTGACGTACCAAAATCTTTAGAGATTTAAAAACTTAAACGTCCCAATAAACAAAGAAATTACACTCACTATGGCTAGCTTTTCTTCCCCATGAACTAAGAAATAACTCGACATTTTATCAAGTTTTCCTTCCAAATACAAAAAGAAATAACAAGATGTCTAGCCAAGTTTTCCATCGAATGAACTAAGAAATAACCACCTTCTTAATCAAGTTTCCCTTCCAAATGAACAAAGAAACAATAAGTAATCTGATTAAGTTTTTCTACAAAATTATCAAGCAATCTGATCAAGTTTTCCTCCAAGATGAAAAAAAAATATCAAGCAATCTGACCAAGTTTTCCTCCTAATGAAAAAAGAGATAACGCAACACTATATTACCAAGAATTTCATAAATGAACAAAGAAATAACACTCTATATGACATAGATCTCCTCAGATGAAAAAGGAAATAGCCTTCTATATAACCAAGTCTCCTCCATTGAACAAAGAAATAGCAAGCTATCTGCACAATATTTCCTTTTAATGAACAAAATAATGACTCGCTATATGACCAAAATTTCCATCAAATGAACTATGAAATACCAAGATCCCCTCCCAGCCAAATAACAAAGAAATAGGACGTTATATAAACAACATTTCCTACTAATGAACAAAAAATGACAAGCTATCTGCACAAGATTTTCTCAAAGAACAAAGAAATAACACGTTATATAAACAATATTTCCTTCTAATGGGCAGGGAAATGGTTAGTTATCTAACCAAGATTTCCTCCAAATGGCCAAAGAAATAACGCATAACATGGCCAAGATTTTCTTCCAATGAACAAAGAAATAACATTATATATTACCAAGATTTCCTTCTAATGAACAAAGAAATGATGATTTACTATATATGACAAGGATTTCCATCGAATGAACAAATAAATAACAGGTCACATGACCAAGATTTCCTCCCAATGAACAAAGAAATAACGCTTCACATGACCAAGATTTCCTCCCAATGAACAAAGAAATAACACTTCACATGACCAAGTTTTCCTCCCAATGAACAAAGAAATAACACTTCACATAACCAAGATTTCCTCCCAATGAACAAAGAAATAACACTTCACATGACCAAGATTTCCTCCCAAATGAACAAAGAAATAACACTTCACATGACCAAGATTTCCTCCCAAATGAACAAAGAAATAACACTTCACATGACCAAGATTTCCTCCCAATGAACAAAGAAATAACACTTCACATGACCAAGATTTCCTCCCAATGAACAAAGTGATAAGAAGCTATGTAACCAGGTTAAGGTAAGATAGCCAGTGATAACAAATGATGAAAATGTAATGTAAAAAGAAACCTAGTCTTAAAAACAAATCAACCCCAAAAGATACTCAGCTATGTAACCAAACTCCCAAACGCTATTTTCAAGGGTGATGTTCGCCCCCTTAAAAACGGCCTTCTATACGTTTAAATGAATAGTAATTCTAATAACCAAATGGCCGGAAAAATGATATTCCAACTTTGCCAAAAATTTAAAAGATATATTTAGAAAATGAGCTTGGTCAGGCGTAGAGCACCAAATGGCCAAAAGCTAAAACCAGAAAAATAATGGGACAAATGGAAAAGAATGTCCAAAGGAATAGAGCCAAATGTCCACAATTTAAAACAATAACACTCTAAATAGACGAAATTTCAAAAGCTACTGTGCACGAAATGGCCAAAATGTCATCTTAAAAAAAAAAAATGTAACTCTGAAATACAAAGTAACAGTCAGGTAATTTAGAGTCTTATGATTATCATCGACAAAGTATTGAAGGTCTATTTTATTAGTGCAGAACAAATATAACAGCGCAAATCACTCGATAAATTGGTATACAAAACGGCATTTAATTTTATGGCGAGTGACAGTATTTTAGAGAGTCTGTATTCAGAAGTTCAATCTTGCAGCGAATGTTTTGATGTTAAACAGGATGACGTAAGTCTCTCTTCATATATATGACATATCTATTACAATGGTCATACTGATCTTAAAGTATTTTATAATTACTTTTCATTACTATTCATATAGTTATCTATTACCTTATTTATTTCCCTCATTGGGCTATTTTTTCCTTGCTGGAGCCCTTGGATTTATAGCCTCCTCGTTTTCCAACTAGGGTTGTAGTTTAGCTAGTAATAATAATAATAATAATAATAATAATAATAATAATAATAATAATAATAATAATAATAATAATAATAATATGTTAAGTTAAACTTATGTCAGAAAGGCCTCTTGCTTGTCCTAATCATATCTAACATATGTTATTTTTTTTTATCATAGTCAAGTAATAAGCATACAAGTAGACTGCAAGAGATAATGGTATATAATGGGACGACTATTGGATGATACATAATTTTGCTATAACTACTCAGTAAATATTTATGTCGTAGTTTCGAATATGAAATAACATTACATTATGGTAAAGTAAGAAATACACCAGAGCATGCTATGAATTAAAGCTTTACTTATAAGTAAAATAACTATTTAAACTGTCAAAATATTGTGTACATGTTTACAGTTGTTATTATTAATAGCTACGACATAAGTTGGAAAAAACAGGATGTTCCGATGGGTCCAACAGGGAAAGCAGCCCTTAGCGAAAAAGAAAATAGAAAAACTACAAATAAAATATATATAAGAACTGATAGAAAACAACGGGAAATATAAAATATTTAAAATCAGTAAAGATGTATTAGTATATCAGTCATATATGAACTATGAAACGTGACTTGCGTAAACTTAATTCACATAAGAACATTTGTAACAAATTTACACTTTTGAAGTTTCACTCATAAGTTAAAAAACATTTGAGAAAGTACCAAGGGTATTTCTTCCTGTTAAAAGAAACTAAGAAAATAGAGACGTAACAAATGTAACAACAATGAGAAAAATCTCAAAGCAATCAGTTTAGAAATAGGTGAAAGCTGAAGAACCTCAAATATCAGCTATTTATATGTAATACGTAACCAACAAAATCTTAAATGTATTTAATTCAATTTAGTAAGTGATTGACACAATCGTCCAAGTATCTATAATGATTTTGAATGCATCTGCTCATGAATAACGAGATTAGCAAATTATCAACGGATTATTTCAATCGATATTGAGTAATTGACAAAATCTGGAATTTATCTGTTTGGAAAATATATTCCAAAAATAATCTCTGTTACATCTTTGAATGGCAAAACTAAAGTCTAATTGTTATAGAAATGGGATATAGCGAGAATGTTTTTGATATTATTGAATGGATGGCACATTGAAAGATGTGGTTCCTCAGCATTAATCATATTAATAACAAAATCAAAACCTATTTACTCAAAAGTAAAATTATGTGAAACAATTAAGGAAATAACACAAAGGATACAACATATAAAAAATATCTTAAGGGATAGCAAATTAACATAAAACCTTAGAATGTAAACACTGGCCAACTGTTAATTACCAGGAATAAGTTACTGGTAAGCTTTCAAAGTTTATAATAAGAAATGATGCTAATCTTTATATCTCATCAAGAAAAATGAAGACATTACAAAAAACTGGAATACTTCTAGTAATGAATAAAAAGTAACTAACTAACTTCCAATTGGCCTTGCTAAGACACAGGAAGCAACCAAGATGTTATTAATTGTATAATGTGTAAGCACTAGGTTCTTCAATGTATCTGAAATTTCATTTGGAAGACAGTCTCAAATGCATCTTCATTCATATTGTATATAATGAATATATTTTGAATGAGATAACAGAAAAATGTAAAAAACGAAATATGGAAATTAATATCACATACCCCCATATACAGTATATATATATATATATATATATATATATATATATATATATATATATATATATATATATATATATATATATATATATATATATATATACACATATGCATATATACATATATATATGTATGTATATATAAATATTTATTATATATAGGCTCTATATATATATATCACATATATATATATATATATATATATATATATATATATATATATATATATATATATATATATATACATATATATATATATATATATATATATATATATATATATATATATATATATATACATTCACATATTTTTTTTAAAGAATTTAGATATGGAAAATGTATTAATTAATGTTAATGGCAAATACCTTAACTTAAGATTTGCATATGACATAGTTGCGTTTAGTGATTCATGGGATGAATTGCAAAAGCTCATAGAAGATTTGAATAGCGAAGCCTGAAATGTTGGCTTAAAAACAACACGAATAAAATTAACACAATATTCAGTGAAAATGCAGATATAAATAAAGGTTATGGACGAAAATCTAGACATTATTAAT
>NC_090757.1:45173841-45176341 GCF_036898095.1 Palaemon carinicauda | reverse complement strand
AAAAAAATTCAGTGATTATATAGGAATAAAAAACGTTCCAGTAATCTATTAAAAATCCTACCACTATTATTATTATTATTATTATTATTATTATTATTATTAATATTATTATTATTATTATTATTATTATTATTATTATTATTATTATTATTATTATTATTATTATTATTATATATTTATACATATATACACACATATATATATATATAAATATATATATATATATAAATAAATTATATATATATATATATATATATATAAATATATATATATATATATACATATATATATATATATATATATATATATATATATATATATATATATATATATATATATATTTATATATATATATATATATATATATATATATATATATATATATATAAGATACACTATATATGAGAATTGATGAAAAAAAAATCAAAGAAAATCGATATATTGAATAAACTATATAAGAGAAATAGTTATAGAAAATAGAAAATAATATTAAAATATAAATAGTCCATAATATTCATAAAGAACACCAAAGTAATATGTAAATTATATATAGTAATTCAATAAAAATTACACTTAATCAAATTCATAATGGAAAATATAAGAATAGAGAAAATTTATAATAGTAATAACTTACACGTATTATTTGAAAATATGAAAAAAAACACATGGCAATGAAATATGTTCAAATACTTGAATGAAAAAGCCCTACTAATTAATTGCCTTTCTCAAGAACAACTATATGTAAATTTGTGTTAGAAAATATCTTAAAACGAAGAGGGTTAATCATTTCACATAGGATATTAGAATAATTATGGATATGAAAATCATAAAGACATCATACCTATAGGATACTAGAATAATGAATTACTGTTGGTTAAATTTATAAACAAATCAGAGAGAGAGAGAGATGAGTGAGAGGAGAGAGAGAGAGAGAGAGAGAGAGAGAGAGAGAGAGAGAGAGATAGAGAGAGAGAGAGGAGAGAGGAGATGAGAGAGAGAGAGAGAGAGAGAGAGAGAGAGAGAATAATACAAATCAAGCAAAAATTTGCCTCTATGCAACATGCCCCAGAGGAGAGAGAGAGAGGAGAGAGAGAGAGAGAGAGAGAGAGAGAGAGAGAGAGAGAGAGAGAGAATAATACAAATCAAGCAAAATTTACCTCTAAGCAACATGCCCCAGAGAGAGAGAGGAGAGAGAGAGAGAGAGAGACGAGAGAGAGAGAGAGAGGGAGAGAGAGAGAGAGAATAATGTACGACAAGGAAAATTCGCCTCTATACACAATGTGCCAAAACATTAAAGAAATAAACAGACTTCACAAGACTCAATTTCTCCCCTGATCCTTAAAAAATCCGCGTTCCATTTAACCCCATAATCTGCCCTTGAATATAGACGAGGGCCAGACCCTATTATCAGCGCCCCTAAGGAGGAGAAAATACAACACTTTCTTTGCATTCATTCGTGGAAACTGGGGTTAAAGCAGAATTTAGGGGGATATTTTAAAAAGGGAATTTCTAATGAGGAAACCTGTTGCCAGCGACCGGGCTAAGTTACTGCTCGCGACTTAATCAAGTTGCTTCTTAGGATAACCCTTTTTGTATTTTATTTTTGCAGGCATTTATATTAATTGCTTCATTAAAAGGTTGGTTGTTAAATTATTAACCTCTTTCGTTTCTTAGGGTTTTTTATGTTGTTTCCGTTATTTTGGTTAGAGTGAAATCCGATTATAATTCTTTTCATAATCCACTTTCTTCACTACATCACTTTATATGTGTGTGTACGTATGTAGATATATATATATATATATATATATATATATATATATATATTTATATATACACCCAGACACACACACACATCTATATATATATATATATATATATATATATATATATATATATATATATATATATATATATATATATATATATATATGCAGAAGAACCACAGGGAAAATGAAAATACGATATATACGCTTAAGTCCTGACTAGTTTCGTGATACTTCTTCTGCATCTGAGCATCACGTTTCCTGTGATTTTTTACGCATATATATATATATATATATATATATATATATATATATATATATATATATATATATATATATAATATATATATACTGTGTGGATATATATATATATATATACTATATATATTATATATATATATATATATATATGCACATATATATACATATATACATATATATATATATATATATATATATATATATATATATATATATATATATATATATTATATACTGTGTATATATATACATTATATATATATATATATACATATATATATATATACAGTATATTTGTATATATATTACATATATACAGGTATAAAAATGTATGTATATATACACAATAAGTTACAGAATTATATTAAAATATCCGGATAGATCCACAGGGGAACCATTTCCTAAAATATGGCATATGTAAATGCTGGATTTTACATATTAAGGGATAATTAGACAGATATCCCAATTATAACAGC
>NC_090757.1:45116174-45126174 GCF_036898095.1 Palaemon carinicauda | reverse complement strand
ATTATATATATATATATATATATATATATATATATATATATATATATATATATATATATATGCCTATATATATTTATATTTATATCTATATTCATATTCATATTTACATATGTATCAATATCGCTACTCGTTCTCTTCCTATCCCTTTTGTAGAGCTAAAAGGGAGTAGTCATACTCTGGTGAGAGGGGGGTACACCAAGAGATACAACTGAGGTGATATAGTTAGGAAAGTGCAAGGAGATGGGAAGGGTTGAATCTATGGATTTGTACGTGCGTATGTGTCCGTATGCATGATTGTGCATATCTATCTAAATATTTGGCCGTCATTCTTGACGGGCTCCGTACACTAGTTATTAATATAATCCTTATTACTATAATTATCATCACAAATTCTTCCACTGGATGCTACTGCAAAACGGAATGTCAAAGTCCAAAAGTCTCGTATTGGAGATATGAACCCATAAGGTTAAATTTATAAAAAAAAAATTGGAATTATTGTATATACCTTAAACTATATAATTTAAGTAAAAATAATGAAACCCCTTATTGTCTACTATCCATTCATGGCACCCCCCCAAAAAAAATTGAAAATAAATCCCGGGAGAAAATAAAATTGAAACCGAAAAAATAACCAACGTAAAACAATAAAGTCCGCCATCTTGTTCTCGCCCTGCTTCGTACATTGGCACCATCCCCCCATTAGTTCCCTGACATCCTCATAAATGAAAGAGATCCACGGGAACATACGCACACAGCCAAGAGTGACATAGAAAGAAATGAAAAGGACTTTTCATATTATCAAATTTATCTTGTAGGAATAGCCACCTCAGTTGTTGCACGGAGATGGACCTATCAATGATGCACGCAAGTGTCTAGCTGGTAATAACGGAAAACTGAAGGGATTTTTTTTGGGGGGGGGGAGGGGTTGCCAAGCTACAAGCTATACAGTGCCAAAAAAATGCTTGTATATTTATTTTCCCTCAGATAAAAAAAAAAAAAAGATTTGAATGAAACATCATTGATGGAGCTTCTATGAGGAAAAGACGTTTGATCGTTATACCAAAATGAAAAATAAAAGACAAATATTTTTTGGGGGGAAGCGAAAAAGCACCATATCATAAAAAAAGTAATAATATGTAAAAATAAAAAAATGAATGAAACATCATTGATGGAGCGTCTATGAGAGGATGAAATTGGATGGTTAAACCTAAATGAAAAATGAAAGAAAAATGTTATTTTTGGGGGGAAGCCAAAAGGCACCATATAATAAAAAAAGCAATAATCGTATTGGAAGTGATAATATGTTGTGAAAAAAACATAATGTTTACAGGTTTTAACGATTCCATAAGCTATTCCATATTCTCATAGATAGATTTTAATATTCAAGATTTGTATTTCAGAGGAGGAATACATTCAAGTATTTAGATTACATGCAGTATATATGAACTGGAATACTTTCCAGCTTTATTAGCACCTAACTTCTTGGTTCTATAATATGTTTTCGAAAAGGATCAAGAAAATCATCTATTAAACCATTACCTCACTAAGATAACGTTTCTTCAAGGCCAGGATTAGATTTTTTATTTATGGCGAATAGGAGAAATTTATTAAATTTACTCCAATTGAGAGTAATTATGACCTGAATCTCTTTTGAATTTCAGAAGAAAAAAAATGTCACTTTGAGGAGGGAACTTAGTTCAAGTTTCATTTTGAGGTACGCGTTATTCATTGTTTAATTTTGACAGTATAAGAACAATGAGATACATATTCATTACCTTGAAAAAGTTAAATTATTTTCAGTATCAAGATGGGAGTGCTTTGAAAACGAAGTATGTTTTGGACGTTGTCTGAGATATGAGTTTAATGAAAACATTCCTATTTTTGTGCCGTGATTTTATCTTTTAATGTCAATGATAACTAGGTATATGAAGATGAAAAAGGCTTATTGCCAAGTAATCTATCTAGAAAGTTATCATGAAATATATAATATCTATCTTTGTCTACCACGTTTATAGATGTTTAACTTTAAAGAAAGGTAATACCTGTTTTAATACATGCGGTAGATAAAAAAAATGCTTTAGATTATACGCAAAATGAGCATTATGTCAGAAAGACTTACCTTTTGCACGCCTTCGCAAAGCACTGACATTATACATGGATGTAGAGAAAATATCCGTTTGGTCCATTTGACACAAGAAGTCTATTATAATGTATAATTAAAAAATATGAGGAGTACAATGAATGAAAAAAAAAATCTTTCCTACAAGTATATAAGTATATATATAAAAAAAATGTATTGAACCATTATATGCGATTTTCTGTTTATATTGGAATTGTCAAGGCTTGAAGATGATGCTAAAGGTTCTTTCAAAATAAGGCAATAATTCAATTATTATTATCAGACTTAGATTGTCTCGGAACATTGATTAAATTACAGCTAAAAAATGGCAATTATTCGCACATCAACATAATTATCAAAGACATATTTTAAGACTTTTTAAGACGTACTTTTGGTATAAGACTAATCTATTGCTATCGAGTCTGAGAATGTTTTTTAAGAGCTTCTACTTTTGGTATAAGAATAATCTATTGCTATCGAGTCTAAGAATTTATTTCAAGAGCTTCTACTTTTGGTATAAGAATAATCTATTACTACCCAAGCCTAAAGCAACTCCTATTATATCAGAAATTGCTTTTCACCATTTCCAAAACTCTATCAGTACTAGAATTCCTAAAGTTATTATATCTATATCAAACAAGTAGCATTATGAACTAAGCACTAAAATATATAACAGAGAAGTAAATAAGCAAATGTGAAATATATCTGAAAATAGGAATATATTATTATCATATAAGGATATAAATCGATAAATACACACATGAACGCGAGCTGAGAGGGAAAATATTCAAGGAATTATACTAATATAAAATGTAAACCTAGACTGGTGATATAATGTGTCATTATGCGTATTTAATATGCTTAAAACCTCTGTAAGAGGCTGTCGCAACATTGCCTATAACTTAAACCTACATGCTGCTATGTCTACAAGAAATCAATATTTCCCATAAATAAATATATATATACATATATATATATATATATATATATATATATATATATATATATATATATATATATATATATTCACATATATACGTGTGTGTGTATATATATATATATATATGTATATGTATATATATATATGTATATAATGTATATATATATATATATATATATATATATATATATATATATCATCATCATCATCATCATTATCAGTTGTACCTAGTCCATGAGAGGACAAAGGCCTCAGACATGTCCTTCCACTCCCGTCTGTTTATGACATTTCTATGCCAGACTATACCAGCAAATTTCCTTAGTTCGTCAGTCCATCGTCTTTTCTTCCTTCCCCTGCTTTTTTTTTTTTTTTTTGCAATATCACGAGACCTATTCTATCAGCCTTAATGTCCATCTATTATTTGTCATTCTCATTATATGTCCTTCCCATGTCCATTTCTTTTTATTAAAACTTGTTAGAATATCCTCAACTTTAGTGAATATTAGACATCACTCTAAATGATTTTTTTTATATAGTGTCATGGTCTCTCGATCTGTTCATTAGGAACACTTTTAATCACATCTAATTTTATTGTTTTTCTTTTCTTTTTTTTTTTCACTAATTTTCATTTCCTTATTCTCCTCTCCAAGACCTGTGCATAGTAGAGACATTCATTTATATATATAAGATATTCATTTACATGTATAAGATATCTCCAAATAGAAAAAAAAGAATGATTCACTACTCATAGATATAGTGCTGATAATCATTATAGTTTTCCAATGACTGGAATGAGTCATCCGTTATCTCTATAATACAATGCAATTTATATTCATGTACTTTTATGTGCATAAACAATGATAGTCGTAATTCACTAGTCACAAATAGAGTTATTCATCTTCTACAATACAACGAAATACATATAAACACACACACACGCATACATACATGCATACACACACACACACATATATATATACATAATTATACATATATATGTATATATATACACTTATACATATACATATACATATATATATATGTATATATTTATATATATATATATATATATATATATATATATATATATATATATATATAATTATATATATACACCAAAGAACCTAATCACTTGGCCAAACCCTGGCATTCCTCCTGGCCTCAAAGAAGGCTGTCTGAGCACCTAAGCTAATCCTAACAATAAGCCTATTCCAGTGACCACTGGGTTTTTATGGACCCCGCATCAAAATAGTCCAGCATAACTTATGAAGATGCAGCAGAAAACTTAATTAATAAAAGACTAACATACTAAGATGTCCTTTATGAATACGAAAGCTATTCTTCTACAACCTAGGACATTGAAGTGTAAGGAGAATAAACAAAATGGATAGTCGTGGGAACAAATGATTAGGCATTCTCCGATCATATGTTCAATAGAATTAGAAGCATAGGTTCATATCAAGTATATTTCTATATATGTCACAGATTTATTCAATGGCATTGATAAAAGATACATGCCAGTGGCGCCCTAAATTTGAATCCTAAAACTACAAAACAGATTCGGAAAATGAAATAGATGATTATCTTCATTAATATAGTAAAAAGGAAATATTTTTAAGCGTGATGAGGAACAATTCTATTCCTTGCTACTGATGAAACCTGATAAAATCAAACAATCAATACTTTGTATGGCATTTCATAGTAAAAAAGTAAACAATCTAAAAAAACAAATGAATAGAATTACGATACTTCTTACATTCATATCGTAAGGACTACAATACGGAATTATTCGACATAGGTTTACAATAAAATTTACATATAAGTACTACGATACAACATCGTACCATTACTGTGTTTTCCTTAATGGACATTGTAATAAGTATGGTACAGATTAATTTCGTATAGAAAATATAGAAAATAAAGTCGTGGTTATTGGCCTGAAAACAATTAAATATGTACTTGAATGAATACCCCCTTCCAAAAAACCGAGGCCCTTTGCGTCGGTAGGCATAGGAGGAGATGATGATGCTGATGATGATGATGATGATGTAACGTGAAGGAGGCAATACAAACGATTTATCTGCGAGAGGTTTCTTTGTTTTGGTAATTATGTACCTTTGTTTAGATTATGTGCGTATATGCGTGGTACGTTTTGATAATAATAATAATAATAATAATAATAATAATAATAATAATAATAAGTACGTTTTAATAATAATAATAATAATAATAATAATAATAATAATAATAATAATAACTAGAAAACGAAAATGTAGTAGTCCAAGAAGTATAAAAAGGCAAATTCGTTCGAGGAATGCGTAAAGATTTACTTTAGAGATATGGAAAAACCCTTAAGTAACGACAAAAGCGCTAATTACTGCAGACTGCATTACTAAGGTAAAGTGGTCGTTCCAACTTTATCAGTGATAATCTTGAGAAAGGAAAGAACTCTGATATGTTTTGTGGGGATACCTGTTGCTATCACGAGAGAGAGAGAGAGAGAGAGAGAGAGAGAGAGAGAGAGAGAGAGAGAGAGAGAGAGAGAGAGAGAGAGAGAGAGAGAGAGAGAGATATCTTAGAAACGTGGAATTAATCCCACTCATTTTTCGGAGTCGTTTTTTTCATCTTTTATGGACAGTACTAGATAAGGGCTTTATTATCCCCGTTTTAGTAGCTTCTATTTGAGAGAGAGAGAGAGAGAGAGAGAGAGAGAGAGAGAGAGAGAGAGAGAGAGAGAGAGAGAGAGAGAGAGAGAGAGTCCTTTTTTTATCTTTTCTGGACAGTATTAAATAGAGGCTTTATTTTCCCTGTTTTATTGGCTTTTATTTGAAAGAGAGAGAGAGAGAGAGAGAGAGAGAGAGAGAGAGAGAGAGAGAGAGAGAGAGAGAGAGAGTTTAATGGTGGTGATGTAACCTTTTTACTTAGCCTGAAGCACTGGAAAACTTAATGTTGATTGCATAAACTGAGAGGAAACGTGTGAGTATTCAAGTTTAAATAGCAGCTACTAATTAAATGAAAGCTGGCATGAGTTACACCATATTCTCTCTCTCTCTCTCTCTCTCTCTCTCTCTCTCTCTCTCTCTTCTCTCTCTCTCTCTCTCTCATTTGGGAATGCCCTGTTCATTCTTTAAGTCTAGGGTAATGCCATAGCTTCTGTACCATGGTCTCCGACTGTCTTGGGTTACGGATCTCTTGATTGAGGGTACACTCGGGCATATTATTCCATCTTATTTCTCTTCCTCTTGGTTTTTTGACGTTTTTATAGTTTATATATAGAAATTTATTTCAATGTTGTCACTGTTCTTGAAATATTTTAGTTTAATTGTTCCTCACTTCTCTAGGAGTTTATTTCTTTCCTTCCCTTAATGTGCAATGACCTTAGATGTCAAGATGCCAGAAAACCTCAAATCAATCAATCAATCAATTCTTACTGGACTATTTTCCCCGTTTGAGCACTTGGGCTTATAGCAACCTACTTTCCCAACTAGGGTTGTAAATCGGGTATTAGTAATAATAATAATAATTTTGGAATGGCATCATTGTGTCCACATCCTACCCAGACATAGCAATAAAGATGCACAAAATGTATCTATTTCTAGATCGCGTTGATGATATAAATTGTTGTATATTGCACTATTCCAAAAGAAAACTGTTCCAGATGGCATCAAATATTTTATTCTTCACGTTTTAAATAAAAGAAAAAAATAAACACGCCCAGCTAAATATTTGCATTAACAACTGTAAATGCCTTGCAACATTTATTCCAGGAGTTTTACCATTTAAAAACGGATATATTGACGTAAAGGAGTGATATTACGATCCCCAACCTCTAAGATAATGACAAAGTAAGATAAAATTATGGTCGCCTGTATTTTACTGAAATACGCCTGAGAACAGTGTATTTCTAAGGAGAGTTTCCGATCAATTTTTTTTTTTTTTTTTTTTTTTTTTACAGCGAGTGATATACAATAATAACTGACTATTGAGAAAGCGGATATTTCTACATCTACCAAAAACATTCGAATAAAAAGGATAATATCATGTAGGCTATACAACCCATTGCTACCAACGAGAATCCAAACTAGTAACCAAAGAAACGCTGTCCATTGTGGCAATGAAACTCTTAGTTTCTAACAGAGAGGCGAGGTGAATGCAAATAAAGTTTATTCACATATAACGAGCTTATATACCAGCAGTTGAGAGCATCCATGTCACAAAATTTCAAACAATCTAAAAAGTGCGATGGCAAGCTTAAACAGGATGTTCTATTATCAGTGAGGAAAAGAGCGAGATATAACAAAAAGCAATAACATTATATTGTATGAGCGGGTATGATATACGTGCGGTACTTCATAAACCAGACGTCCTATGTCCAGTCCTATGTCTCAGAAAAGTGCAAAGAAAAAATGCAATTAATTTTTGATCCGTTCAAAAAAAAAAAAAAAAAAAAAATATTAAAGGCTAAAAACCTCTTTTATACTTCATGTTTGTAGGAATTTCACTTCTAAACTAACGATAACGCTTTGTGAAGCCTTAAGAAGGGATAACTACTTGACATGATTGGCTTTTATGAGCTGTTCCACGTACTAAGCGGTAACATACTGGACTAGGCTCAAAGGAGTAAAAAACAGCTGAAATGTCAATTACTAAATATATTACTAAACTTGAAAAGGCTTCGGCTAAGTTGTTTCAATTATTATTGAAAATAACATGATACCGTATGTTCTTCAAAATGATGAAATATATCAATATTATTACACTCAGGAGTGTAAAAATAGTTTGCGAAAGTATGATCTCATTTTAAAGACGAATTTCAGCTACAATACCTTATATAAGGAAGTAAATCACCTGTTATATATTATTTCCATGGATTTAATGTTAAAACGGCTAGAAAAATGTAATTATCGCAAATGCATTCTTTAAAAATGAAAGGGACTTTATTTTACTTAAAAAATATAAACCAAGGATAAGTAAGTAGGGAATATATGCCCTGTGAGCATATGGAAATTAATCTCAATGAATGGGACATGGATCTATTTTCATTAAAAAGGTAGTATTCAGCCTACATAGGTTTTTGTTTCATAATTTTTAATATAATACAATATCTTGTAGTAAGTTTTACCAAAAGAACAATTATATTATAGTTAGTGTAATAATTGACAACATAGTTATGATTTGTGCAATTAAACATTGCTTCTAAATTTAATAACTCTTTACTAATAGTATTTTCTTGTCGTAAAGGAAGCAAACAAGAAAAGCGGCTGTTCAACTGAGGTGTTCTTATAACAACCACTCTAGATCTCAAATATTCTATAAGAAAAAGACAAAAACAACCATCGTTACTAGGCCTTATATATTCTACTGTGAAAAATATATAAACATTTCTGGTACTAATCTTAGAACGTTTAAGTAACATAGTTAAATCACCAGGATGAGAAAGGATTATTCATGGAAAGATCCACGGCATATGAAATAAAAAAATAATTATGGCCCAATTTAGTGAAAATAAAAACAAGGGTCGTAAAAATAAATGAGAATTTCAAGACCTAAGGAAGGCCAGCAAGCTATAAACTTAAGTAGGCCTATACAAAGGGTTATATCTACAGTTTCTTTAAATAATATAGGCCACTACGTAGGCTATATATCCAAGTTAGATAAAAATAAATTTGGTTTTAATTAAGTGCGCAAGAATGGTATTACAATCTAAGACTATTGGCCTAGCCAAGTAATCTTTAAAAAAATATGACATTAATATAAGAAATGTTAAAACTCTGGAATATTGCATATAATTTTACTGAAAATTTAAGTTAGATTACCTACCTTCAGTAAACACTGAATATAAACTCTGTCAGCGTATGTAACTGTATTACTAAAAATGGGATATGTTACGTATATCTGGGCTTCAAGCCAGTAACTGCATAGTTTAACTAATACTGAACGGTATCCTTGTGTGCTTTCTGATAATAGTACAATTATAAGCTATGAGCTAATTGTATGTATTCCCTTTACAGTACGTAATAAGTGGTTTCACAGGATTGATTTCCACAATGAAACCACGTATCTAATAATGTTGCTCGGCTGTAATTTCTTGAAAATAAATATTCTTCTCCCGTGACACTTTCCTATTGTAAGGCAATCGTGGTAATTACCTGCTAGGTTAAGGTGATTGCGGTCCTGCTTATGCGTTACTAACTAATTAATTCATATTCAGCAATGTTAAGCCATACACATTCAGGGAAACAAAGTAAAAACTAGAACGGGCACACGGTAGAGCATATTCCTTCGCCTATATCACGTTGTATATCACAAGATCGGCAATTGAATTATGCACATTGGGCATCAGTTTCACGCAAATCAGATAAAATTTGGTCATGATATGGCAAAAAGACGTTTTTGACCTTTTCGTGACTTTGGCCTTGACTTTTGACCCAATCACTCCCAAAATTTAATTAATGTGTCCTCGGATCATAGCTAATCATTTCTCCAAATTTCACCTTACAGGCTGCCAACACAAGAAAGGCAATCTAAAAAGAAACAAGTTTCATGAGATTCGGTCTAATAGTTTTTGAGTTGGGCGAATCACAAACGCACACACAGACATAAAAACAAATAAATACACGCCGCCTGTCAAAACATAACCTTCGCATCGAAGTTGAACAACGTAAAAAGAAACTAGTTTCAGAGTCTATCATATTTCAAAACTAAAAACGAAACAAACAGGAAATCATAATGCATATTTCCGTATTGAGTAGTGCAAAGGCGAGAAAGCTGCCAAGCTAAATATGCCATAATGTGTCATTAAATATGAGAAGGGAACTAAACAGCAAACCCAAATCAGTTTCATATAATCAACAAGAAAACATAGTACACTGAGCAATGAGGTTTCTTACGGTACACTGTTAAAAATTTGCATTATAAAAACGAGAAATGTCTGGCAACAT
>NC_090757.1:45106036-45110674 GCF_036898095.1 Palaemon carinicauda | reverse complement strand
GTCATATCAAATACATCATCTACCACTATGTACTTCATATCAAGCGGATTATCTACCACTATGTACTTCATATCAAGTAGATTATCTACCACTATGTACTTCATATCAAGCGGATTATCTACCACTATGTACTTCATATCAAGTAGATTATCTACCACTATGTACTTCATATCAAGCAGATTATCTACCACTATGTACTTCATATCAAGTATATCATCTACGACTATGTACTTCATATCAAGCAGATTATCTACCACTATGTATGTCATATCAAATACATCATCTACCACTATGTACTTCATATCAAGTATATCATCTACCACCTTGTACTTCATATCAAGCGGATTATCTACCACTTTGTACTTCATATCAAGTAGATTATCTACCACTTTGTACTTCATATCAAGCAGATTATCTACGACTATGTAATTCATATCAAGCAGATTATCTACGACTATGTACTTCATATCAAGTAGATCATCTACCACTATGTACTTCATATGAAGTAGATCATCTACCACTATGTACTTCATATCAAGCAGATTATCTACCACTATGTTCTTCATATCAAGTAGATTATCTACCACTATGTTCTTCATATCAATCAGATCATCTACCTCTATGTACTTCATATCAAGTAGATTAGCTACCACTATGTTCTTCATATCAATCAGATCATCTACCACTATGTACTTCATATCAAGTAGATTATCTACCACTATGTACTTCATATCAAGTAGATTATCTACCACTATGTACTTCATATGAAGTAGATCATTTACCACTGTGTACTTCCTATCAAGTAGATTATCTACCACTATGTACTTCATATCAAGTAAATCATATACCACTATGTACTTCATATCAAGTAGATCATCTACCACTATGTACTTCATATCAAGTAAATCATCTACCACTATGTACTTCATATCAAGCAGATTATCTACCACTATGTAATTCATATCAAGCAGATTAATCTACGACTATGTACTTCATATCAAGTAGATCATCTACCACTATGTACTTCATATGAAGTAGATCATCTACCACTATGTACTTCATATCAAGCAGATTATCTACCACTATGTTCTTCATATCAAGCAGATCATCTACCACTATGTTCTTCATATCAATCAGATCATCTACCACTATGTACTTCATATCAAGTAGATTAGCTACCACTATGTTCTTCATATCAAGCAGATCATCTACCACTATGTTCTTCATATCAATCAGATCATCTACCACTATGTACTTCATATCAAGTAGATCATCTACCACTATGTACTTCCTATCAAGCAGATTATCTACCTCTATGTACTTTATATCAAGTAAATCATCTACCACTATGTACTTCCTATCAAGCAGATTATCTACCTCTATGTACTTCATATCAAGTAGATCATCTACCACTATGTACTTCATATCAAGTAGATCATCTACCTCTATGTACTTCCTATCAAGCAGATTATCTACCACTATGTTCTTCATATCAAGTAGACCATGTACCGATATGTGTTTCATACCAACTAATCATCTGCCACAACCTATTACTAGAAATAAATCAACCAAATCCGCCTCTCCTGATCCAACATAAATTATAATGTTATATTTTCTATATGTGAATACTACAATAAATAGGTAAGCTATCAGTTTCTCCTTTCTAATTCATACGAAGTAAATCTATAAATTCATTAAAATAGTCATAGCTAAGCTAATTATTTTAGAATATTTCTTTTAAAATGAATTTAAATATCAATAAATGGCCACCAAATATGTAGGAAGAGAGAGAGAGAGAGAGAGAGAGAGAGAGAGAGAGAGAGAGAGAAATGTTATGCTTTAAATGAAGAGTATTATGAATAAACCTGTGATTTATGAATGCTAATTTCACATCAGAAAATAAAATACGATTTTTTTTTCTCACAAAACTTAAAAAAATAATAGTTTTATTACAATCATTTGTATAATGAAAACATGTTTTACTCCACCATATGATGAGATAAAGAAAATAAATTATAAATATAATAAAAACAGGATTCATAAGGGTTTAAAGTCTCTCAAATTCACCAAAAAATGGAGTACATTCAGAAAAAAACTTGGTCAACCTCTAGCAATTGGAAGGAAATTATATTAAGCAATAAATAAGGATATATTGAAGAAGATAAACACAAACAATTCCTTTTATCATTATTTAAGAAAAAAATAGCCACTAATGAGGAAAAGGGGTATTAACGACTGCTGTTCTCAAGATACATAGCCGTGGTCCTGATAATATATATATATATATATATATATATGTATGTATGTATGTATGTATATAATTGTATATATATGTATATATAGATATATATAGATATATATTTATATATAAATATATATATATATATATATATATATATATAAATTGCATAGTTCTATGGCTCATTTCCCAAATTCCTTCTGTAAACGGAAGAATTGGGAGAATTCCTATAAATATCCATGTGACTTTTTGAACTTTAGCAATGAATTATGCATGTTGTAATAATTTGATCATAGGGAATCATAAGTGGGAGAAGAAAAATGATATTGTCATATGTGTATGCATAGATATATATACATACACCCACCTATATATATATATATATATATATACATATTTATATACATATATATAAATATATATATATATATATATATGTATATATATATACATATTAGTATATATATGTATATATATATATATATGTATATATATGTATATATATACATATATATTATATATATATGTATATATATTATATATATATACACATATATATATATGTGTATATATATACATATATATATATATATATATATAAGTATATATATGTATATTTACGCACACACACACACATATATATATATATATATAGGTATATGTATATGTCTATATACATACATATATACATATATATGTATATATATACATATATATATAAATATATATATATATATATATATATACATATATATATTAGTCTATATATAGACATTTATATATATATATATGTGTGTGTGTGTGTATGTGTGTGAGACAAACAATACTTCCTAATGAAACAAACCCATTAATCATCAAGTTAAGTTAAAGTTAAGTAAATAACTTCAGTAAACTAGCCGTCGCATAAATCATTTAGTAATATACCCAGTGCTAAATACCATTGAAAAACATTTATTTTACATATGAATTGATTTTACAAAATTAAATAGAAAATGCTTTATCAAATACCTGTATATTCCTGAATACATTAACAAAAATGAAATGGCTTCATGAAGTCAGTTGAAATAAATCCATAGCATAAAAACCACATGTTATAACAACTATTAATAAATTCTTCAGGATAAAATCCTGAGTTAATGAATATAAACTTTGTTTCAATATGTTTCGAGGAATATTAATTTTCGCTTGAAAATTATAATTTACAATATTTTTTCTGTTATACATTAGATTGTAAAAGAAAAAAATAAATAAATCCCATTTTATTATGGATAACATTATAATGAACTTTTCTATTTGGTAATTGGCACACTATTCAACTCCATGGTAAAAATTGAATTTTAATTCACAATCGCATAAGTAATTAATTTATTTGCTTCATTAACATATTGAAATGCAAACGATTTATCTAAATTTTATAAACATCAACATACCCCGAAAGGCCAAGGGATAACTCATATAGCCAATGTGAATATTACTATGACTTGGTAGGCCAATAATTTCACCTTCTAACTTCAACTAAGTAGATAATCAAATCCATTAAATATTCCTAATTTTTTTTTCTTTTTTTTTTATATATTGCTATTGAAATAAATTTATATTTCAATAAATAGTCAAATACTCAACCTTTAGTTAAGATATACGCTGCTTGAATGTGGATACTACAGTGCTAGAAATGTATTACTTTTACAATTACTATGTGGTAAAACATTAATTTTAATTTAACTTTCTTTAACAATCCATACTAGTTAATTTCTAAAAATTAACTGCAGGTCACTATCTATTCATTAGATCATTATTAATGCTAGGAAAGATATGTGATTATATATACAATTAAAACATATATTAAATATAGTTTTACATTCATTAGAAATGTTCTTTAATTCTTCTTTTCAAATTAATCCCAAGACACAACTATTACTTCAGAAGCACTTTTAATTTCAATGCTCAAATCAGTATGGGTGTTAAAGAGAAGTTTGTAAACATTTTACTATTACCAGACAGAACAACTCCTTTCACTTATTATAATAATACGCGGTTAAAAAAAAAAAGTCACTTAAATACTTATTTTCCCAAGTGTCTCCCTAATGGGTAGAGGCGTTACTGAACCGGTAATAAAATTTAATTCATTTTAACATAATTCTCGAGTTCATTACTTTCCACAATTAGGGGGGAGAAAAATAAGCTGCTCCATTATATACTCGTAGAAAAACTGACATTTTACGACTGTAATCCCAACCAGTATATTTACCCGAATGCTTAGATAACTTTTCCTATCACACAAATGAAAAATAATCAAAACACTGTAGTATACAGTTATCAAACTGCAGCGGATGAAATAAGAATAAGATCCAGTTACTACTTAAACAATTAATTGATGATTTTGCCTCTCCGTGAGAAAT
>NC_090757.1:45091036-45096036 GCF_036898095.1 Palaemon carinicauda | reverse complement strand
AATAATAATAATAATTCTATGCAACTTCACTCTCAATTTCGTTTCATATGTAACAACTGTAGGATAAACTTGATATACGATTATCTAGTTAATTTCCTCAAATAACTTTCAATTTAATAATTAGGTTGGTAGAAAATTCAATGACTAGAAAAAATTTGTAAAACCATAACACGAATGGAAATATTGAAAACATTATGACCTTATCGATAATCTAAAGAATTTTATTATTCTAAAGGGTAATATATAATCAGTACATCTGTATATTGATGTCATTATCTTCCATTTGTTGATAAAATGTTATTGCGTTAAATAATCCCATAGTTGTTTATGGAAGTTGTTTCATTACCATAACAATACAATGGCATCAAGCAAACAGTAAGGACATGTATTAATTTCCCTCCATGACAACAAATACGTAATAAATGACGTAATGTATTACATATATCGTGCTTTTATGTAAATATTCTTCCTCCGGCTCGCTATCACAATATGGTTGCCAGAAAAATATACCTTAAATAATTTTCAAATTCGTTTATATTTCTTGAATAGGATATAAAATGTTTGGAAAATTGCTATTACTGTAATTTCAAGTCCTACCAAAAACTCATATATATATATATATATATATATATATATATATTTATATATATATATATATATATATATATATATAAAAGTAAGTTTTTTAAATCAATTTTTCGTTTTGGTCTGATACTGTATTTACAAAACAAATTTGTTCATACTTAATTTCTCATGTAAATGGACATCTGAGATAAATTGTGTGTTTTGGACGTAAAAACTTGAGGAAATTACATACTTGTTTAAAACATATATTTTTTTCAGAAATACTCATAGAATATTGTTCGTACTTAAATTGCAGAAAAATGTTTTTCGAATATATATTTATATATATTTATATTCACACACACACACACACGTATATATATATATATATATATATATAAGTAAGTTTTTTAAATCAATTTTTCGTTTTGGTCTGATACTGTATTTACAAAACAAATTTGTTCATACTTAATTTCTTATGTAAATGGACATCTGAGATAAATTGTGTGTTTTGGACGTAAAAACTTGAGGAAATTACATACTTGTTTAAAACATATATTTTTTTCAGAAATACTCATAGAATATTGTTCGTACTTAAATTGCAGAAAAGTGTTTTTCGAATATATATTCATATATATTTATATTCACACACACACACACACGTATATATATATATATATATATATATATGTATATATAAGTAAGTTTTTTTTAATCAATTTTTCGTTTTGGTCTGATACTGTATTTACAAAACAAATTTGTTCATACTTAATTTCTCATGTAAATGGACATCTGAGATAAATTGTGTGTTTTGGACGTAAAAACTTGAGGAAATTACATACTTGTTTAAAACATATATTTTTTTCAGAAATACTCATAGAATATTGTTCGTACTTAAATTGCAGAAAAGTGTTTTTCGAATATATATTCATATATATTTATATTCACACACACACACGTATATATATATATATATATATATATGTATATATAAGTAAGTTTTTTTTAATCAATTTTTCGTTTTGGTCTGATACTGTATTTACAAAACAAATTTGTTCATACTTAATTTCTCATGTAAATGGACATCTGAGATAAATTGTGTGTTTTGGACGTAAAAACTTGAGGAAATTACATACTTGTTTAAAACATATATTTTTTTCAGAAATACTCATAGAATATTGTTCGTACTTAAATTGCAGAAAATTGTTTTTCGAATACAACTTTGCGTTAACTGTTACGTATACAACAAATAAAATAAAATGGAATATATAAAAGGATGAAATATTTCATAGTAAGAAAAAATAAAAATTATAAAGATAAAATCATTAAAGACCTCTACCTTCATCAAGCAATTATGTTAGGCCATAGTTTCACCATTTTCTGATGAACATTTAAGAATAAATATAAACTACATTTCTCCTTCAAGTTTAAAAAAACACTTTATTTGTGTGTAACATATCTTACCAGTAGTAACTACGTCTATCATATCATCATCATCATCTCCTACGCCTACTGACGCAAAGAGCCTCGCTTAGATTTTGCAAGTCGTCTCTAACTAAAGCTTTTATATCCAAACTTCTAATCATCTAATCAGATGAATAAATATATTTATGAAGGTGTATTAGTATAACGAAATATAAATATGCTATTCATATCAATACTTAATCTCAAGTATCTATATTAATTAAAGAATCTCATGCTTATCAAGCTAGTCATGTCAATACTCCATCTGAAGTATAGTTTGTATAGGAAATATTTATTTCAATGTTGTTGTTGTTGATCTTAGATATTTTATTTTTCCTTGTTTCCTTTCCTCGCTGGGCTATTTTCCCTGTTAGGGCCCCTGGGCTTATAGCATCTTGCTTTTCTAACTATGGTTGTAGCTTAGCAAATAATAATAATAATAATAATAATAATAATAATAATAATAATAATCTATAACTAATTAAAGAATTTTAAAAAAAATGTCTTATCAATTTTTTTCCCACTAGTCTCTGTAAATGTGTTGTACAACTTTGATGAAATGAAAAGAAATGAAGGTACGAAAAGTACAACATAGGAAGGCATTTTCATCATTCTGCAATGCACATATTCACTAATACTAAATTAAATTCATATCAAGCACACTAATAATTAGGGGAAAAACAAAATGATATTCTCGTAATACATTCTCAAAATTGTCCTTATAAAAACTAATTCTAAAAACTCCGAAAGACAAAATATATGAAAAGGATAAAAATTATGATAAAAATTTATTAAAATCATTCACTATCATCATTATGAAAGAAACGATAATGTATATCCTAAAATAATTGTAAGGGGGGGGGGGTGATAACATCGTCGCTTATGCAAGAGGAGAAAAAGAAGCGAGAATGGATCTCTTAGTAAAACATTATAAAGAACATTATTAAACAGGATTCATCTCAAAGGAAACATGTAGGACAAAATCAACTGATAACCATTTTTATTCATCTTACCAGCGATTTATCTCAAAGGAAACATGCTGACAAAATCAAGTGATAACAATTTTTATTCATCTTTCCAGCGATTTACCTCAAAGGAAACGTTGACAATATCGACTGATAACCATTTTTATTCATCTTACCAGCGATTTATCTCAAAGGAAACATGTCGACAAAATCAACTGATAACCATTTGTATTCGTCTTACCAGCGATTTATCTCAAAGGAAAACATGTTGACAAAATCAACTGATAACTCTTACTATTCATCTTACCAGCGATTTATCTCAAAGGAAACATGTTGATAAAATCAACTGATAACTCTTACTATTCATCTTACCAGCAATTTTACAATAGATATGATAACATACTTCACTGAATAATGTCATAACTTTAAAATGATATTCGCAAATAAGAATGGATCTCTTAGTAAAACATTAAAAGGATTCATCTCAAAGAAAACATGTTAACAAAATCAACTATTCATCTTACAAGCGATTTTACAATAGTTAAGATAACTTGCTTTACTGTATAATGTTATAACTTTAGAAAGATATTCACAAAAGCTGTGTCTCTACTACAAATCACCTCAGAAAAAAAAAAAAAAAAAAAAAAAAACTTTTATAAGGGGTCCTTCATATGTTGGATGGCAAAGATTTATTCAAGGGTGTTTTTTTAACAGTATTGCTTCTGGGAAGAAGCTTATTATGTTTCTCAAGGAGATAGTAATAAAAATGCTATCAAAAGAATATTTTTTATCTATAATGAGTTGTGCAAAAATCTTTGGTTTTCAGACACCATCAAGAAACTAAACTTGCCACAAAACAAGAAATGTTTCCCAGCTATATCAGAAGGGAAAAAAATACCAATAAATTGCCTTTCATGAAAGAAAAAAAATGATCTTAAACTTTATTCAGCATTTCATGACTACCCTAAGGGCAAGATCTGTCAAAAGATACTTGCAAAGTTCATCATAATCAACTCCTCCTATGCCTATTGACGCAAAGTGCCCCGGTTAGATTTCGTCCGTCGTCTCTATCTTGAGCTTTTAATTCAATACTTCTCTATTCATCATATCCTACGTCGCGTTTCATAGCCGAATTAATATAGTGAGTTTTCCAAAATACTTTAGAACCCCCCGCCCAAATGATGACTAATTTTCATCAACAAATCAGATATATAGTTCACATACACTTAAAAATTGGCATTAAAAAACGGGTAAATGTCTGTCAACATTTATTCCACGATTTATACCGTTTTAAAAAAGGATATATTGACGCAAAAGAGTGATATTACGGGTATTTTACTGAAATACGGTTGGGAATACTTTTTACTGAGAATTTCCGATTGAAATTACGGTTTTTTTTCTAACTGTAACAAAACAAAATAAAAATGAAGATAGCTTGAAGCTAACTTGAGGTAATTTCAAATACTCATTAATATCGTTTATTCATATAATTTCAATTACTATTATCATTATTCAACATGAGTGATGAGTCATTTAGGAAATACATACACGTAAATTAATATGTAAAAAATGCGTCGACAGAATAAAAAGCTCACTTATGAAAAACATTGAATATTATCGTCATTCATATATTTTTCATCATTATCATCATTATTCAACATGAATGACAAGTCACTTACAAAATACATAAAGGTAAATTATTAGTAAGAAATGCGCCGACAAAATAAAAAATCTCATTTATAAAAAAAAAAAAAACATTTAAATAAGTAGCAAGTGAATACTAACGGTACTTAAAATAGAGATAAAATACTTAAATAAATATACAGTAATATTAGGTATACTTAAAGTCATGATGCATGGTGCAGCAAGAAATATTTCAGAGCCTTTTGAAATTATAGGCCTTCCCATCAATGATAGTCCTGGTTAGGGGCGGGGGGGGGGGGGGGGTGGCTTTAGCAGTGAAAAATTGGCAAGACGCTTGGTGATGGATAGTTACCCATCATATTT
>NC_090757.1:45071036-45078536 GCF_036898095.1 Palaemon carinicauda | reverse complement strand
CTAATCGTGAAGTTATAAAATATTAAGAAACAGTAAAATTATCAAATCTAATTTCAAATGCCAGATGTGCGATATAGCATATGAAATAACTAAATAATCTCAATATGTTTCAAATATCATAGTTGTAAAGCCAAAACTAAGAACAAAAATAAAGTTATTTAAGATATAACTATTATGAGACAGAGCAACAATAAGATAACAGATGCCACACTTTTTAAATATGGCAATTTTGAAAACCACTACAATTTTCTCAATTCAGGCTAAATGAATTAATTATAAGTATATTGAAAAATAAATCACTAAAATAATCTAATTTTCTTTTCAAATGCTAAAATTCTAAATAAAGAAAATAGGATAAATGATACAGTAATCTAAATTCCTTTCAAACGTCATAACATTAAATAAACGTAATAAGAACAAAACTAAAAGTCACCCAGATTTCTCAACCTGAGACCAAATTTCTTCATTTCTCTCGTATCATTACCTCCTAAAATCAGCGGAAACGGAGGGCTAAAACCTTTCGCCCCTTCGCTTCCTCCCACATACATCTGTTAGAGCGACTTTTAAAAAGGATCGAGTTGCATAAATTAGAAAGCGCCGGGAGGACCTGTTGATAGCTGATTAGAGAAGAAGACTCTCTCTCTCTCTCTCTCTCTCTCTCTCTCTCTCTCTCTCTCTCTCTCTCTCTCTCTCTCTCTCTGTGTGTTTGAGCCCTTGGGCTTATACCCTTCTGCTTTTTCAGCAAGGGTTGTAACTTAGCTAATAATAATAATAATAATAATAATAATAATAATAATAATAATATTAATAATAATAATAATAATAATAATAATAATAATAATAATAATGATATAAAAAACCTTTTGATGAACGCAAATAATATCTGCAGCAAAACAATTACCAATTATTATTATTATTATTATTATTATTATTATTATTATTATTATTATTATTATTATTATTATTATTATTATTAATAATAATAATAATAATAATAATAATAATAATAATAATAATAATATTATTATTATTAATATTGATATTAGCTAAGCTTCAACTCTAGTTGGAAAAACAAAATGGTATAAGCCCAAGGGCTCAAACTGGGAAAAATAGCCCAATGAGGAAAGGAAATAAGGAAATAAACAATGTATATAAAAAAGTAATAAACAATTAGAAAGCTATTCTAAGAATAGTAACACCATTAAAATTACTGTATAAACTATGAAAAGAGACTTATGTATGCTATGAAGAAAGAGAGATGACCTCCCATATATTGGCAGAGAAAAATTATTCATTTCATCAGTTTTATCTTACTAATTGCTAACAAGTAACCTGTTTTCTTGGAGAACTTGAGAAAAATATACAAATGTTCCCTTGAAGTTTATGAATGTTGAGGTCTAGAAACTTTCCAGAAAGCTAAATATCTTTAAATTAAACTGTTATTTTGCAACAGAATATGTTTGAAGGAAAGTGTTTAATCTCTTTAAAGAACCAAAATTACGAAAATGGACCAGCAATCAAAGGAAGCTCACAAGAAATGGTAATAATAATAATAATAATAATAATAATAATAATAATAATTATTATTATTATTATTATTATTATTATTATTATTATTATTATTATTATTATTATTATTATTATCAACCAAACAACCAAGTAGAAGTTTCCTTATTATCGTAGATATGGGACGAAAGTTTTGCCTTTAGACACAAAATATATGACTTTATAAACCCAAAATGCTAATGATTCGAGCATACAATTATCAAATTTTGGGAAAATCACTTTAAATCAAATTTATATTCTTTTACTGATAGGCAACCTTTTCATCTATTTAAGGGGCCAAGTGATGTACCAACCAATTACCCTTGTGATACAGTTGAATCAATTCGAAGATAAGGTAAAATGTCTTTAATCGATTGCATTGTATAATTGAAAACAGCTAAGAACCTGTTATATCATTTTCTTCATGTGTTCATTATTATTATTATCCTTATTATTATTATTACTAGCCAAGCTACAACCCTAGTTGGAAAAGCAAGATGCTATAAGCCCAAGGGCTCCAACAGTGAAAAATAGCCCAGTGAGGAAAGGAAATAAGGAAATAAATAAATGATGAGAATAAATTAACAGTATATCATTCTAAAAACAGTAACAACGTCAAAACAGATGTCCTATATAAACTATTAACAAAGTCAAAAACAAATATGTCATATATAAACAATAAAAAGAATCATGTCAGCCTGGTCAACGTAAAAACATTTGCTCCAACTTTGAACTTTTGAAGTTCTACTGATTCAACAACCCGATTAGGAATATCATTTCACAACTTGGTAACAGCTGGAATAAAACTTCTAGAATACTGTGTAGTATTGAGCCTCATGATGGAGAAGGCTTGGCTATTAGAATTAACTGCCTGCCTAGTCTTACGAGCAGGATAGAATTGTCAAGGGAGATCTGAATGTAAAGGATGGTCAGAGTTATGAAAAATCTTATGCAACATGCATAACGAACCATTTGAACGACGGTGCCAAAGATTAATATCTAGATCAGGAATAAGAAATTTAATAAACCGTAAGTTTCTGTCCAACAAATTAAGATGAGAATCAGCAGCTGAACACCAGACAGGAGAACAATACTCAAAACAAGGTAGAATGAAAGAATAAAAAAACTCAAAAGCTTCGAAAGATTTGTGATATGCCAGATAGTAGTATATAAGCATTTGGAAAAGTAAAAATAATAATAATTTCTTCTGACATCTGAAATCTTAAACTTATTTACTACAAAGGAAATATTTTAGAAAGTAATATTTCCATGGCTAGAATATTTTAAGAATACTATTATCCTTGAACATATATTCAAAGAAAACTGTTAATTGAATCTTTAACAAAAGTGTGCCTTTAAATGTAAACGTTCCGTGAATATTTTCATAGCAGTTATTATTATCATTAATAACAGTATAATAAATCTCATTATTATTATTATTATTATTATTATATTATTATTATTATTATTATTATTGATAACTCAAATTAAATGCTTAATCAATTTTACATACAATACACCTGTTTTCACATCATATTCACAATTCACTTAATAAGCTGTATAAAATCAAATCAATTCAAGCAAAAAAATGTTGCGCGCAAGCATGAAGCATTCAGACAAAACAGGGAAATGTAAGGAAAAATTACACCATTTATGGAGATTAAGGCCTCAAAATATACTGTCTGTGTGTATTTGACATCTTGGAAGTGTATACATGCAAAGATTAGAAATAAGAATTTTCGTTAATTAATTAGTTAATTTTTCTTTTTTTTAAAGGTCTTAAGACCTCAGATTGAAAAGAAGAAATATAGTAATTCTTCCATGGTTTTTCTTATCCATTAATATTTGTAAAATATTTGACGGATCAACTTGATAAAAATCTAACATTCATATCTAGGTTTTGAAAGATGAGGCTCTATTTAGTTGATATTACTCTCTTCCTTACGATGTTATTTTCCTACCGTGATAAAATGATATGAGCGATACAATCAATTAGAATTTTTAGCAATATCCAGAAATGTTAATTAAACTGCTTGATGATTATCTCATTCCCTTCAATATATAGTTAAAAGAATAATATGCCCTGCATAATACGGCTCACACGAAAATAAATCCGGGAACGAATTACTAATACTGTATGTATGTATGTATGTATATATATATATATATATATATATATATATATATATATATATATATATATATATAACGTATTTCTCTCCTTTACTTGAAAGAACATAAAAAAACAGAAAGCCTCAGGGAGAGACCTTTTGTTCCACTATAATTTTCTTGGAATTTTTTGTTGCTTCAGCTGTTATTTCTTATGCATGTGTGTGTGTGAGAGAGAGAGAGAGAGAGAGAGAGAGAGAGAGAGAGAGAGAGAGAGGAGAGAGAGAGAGAGAGAGAGAGAGAGAGAGAATCCTTGGTGTTCACCGTCTCCCTGTCAAGAGTTCAAGACAGAGGTCAGGCTACGTCCCAAGAACCCTGCTTCTGAGGCCATCTCGTTTGCCGTGGAGTGAATGCGAGATTTCATTGATTCCAGTCTACAAAGGACAGGGTGTAACTGCTGAATTTGGCATTTGTTTCTAAAGGGCGGCATAGGTTCGGGGTGAAAAGGTTTTCCCAATCTCTAATAATATTTCATGTCTTCATTACTAAGTTTTGCGGTGGTGTGAGAGGGGCGACCGGAATCAGAGGCCGAATTGTAGTACGCTGAACGTTAGGAATAACATGTATCGTCATTAATACATGCAAATATACATGATTTTATGCATATTTATATATAGGATAATATCATGTTTTCTTATGTGTAAAGGCACGACAATGAGCAGAAAGAATATATATATATATATATATATATATATATATATATATATATATATATATATATATATATATATTATACACATATATATACATATATATATATATATATATATATATATATATATATATATATATATATATATATATATAAGAATATATGTTCGTGTGTTTGTCAGTATGCAGATGTCTTTTAGCGTGAACTCATGTACGAAATCCGAGGTAATACAGATTCATTTACATCACACAATTTTATCTGAGGACAGTGAAAGTGAGTTGAGGATCCAGCAACGTATACATCATATCGTACTGTCGGTGTTACTATTAATAATATTGCCATGGTCGTTTGCCTTAAGACTTTGCTTAAAAACTAAATATCTTAAACTTTTATAATGAGTTGTTAGTGGTGTAGATTGCCTGGCCATTCTAGCCGGGTACGGGGTCTTGTAACTCAGCAGCTCGTAATCCACCCACGGTCGTCATTATGCTCTCATTTCATTCCATACCATTCCATCATCATCTTTTATAACCTTAACACTTCCACATCCTAATCCAACTTACCGGCTGCCGATGGGCAAGGGCCTGTAGTCCCCTTCTAGGAAGGCTAATGCAAACACATACAAATCCATACTAACTCATTAAGGCCGGGAGCACACTAGCGACTCTGTGGCGCCACAAAGCCACAGCATCGTGTGGCGGGGATGTGGTCTCCCATAGGTTTCCATTGTTTTCAAGTTTTGCCGCGCAAACTAGCGACTGTGGCAAGCGACTGTGGCTCTCTGACGCTCATCCCTACCACAGGCGTGGCGTGGCTTTGTGGCGCCACAGAGTCGTTAGTGTGCTCCCGGCCTTAATGAGTTAGTATGGATTTGTATGTGTTTGCATTAGCCTTCCTAGAAGGGGACTACAGGCCCTTGCCCATCGGCAGCCGGTAAGTTGGATTAGGATGTGGAAGTGTTAAGGTTATAAAAGATGATGATGGAATGGTATGGAATGAAATGAGAGCATAATGACGACCGTGGGTGGATTCCGAGGTTCATTCCAGGCCGCCGAAAAGCCGACGAGTTTCCCAAATCCGGTTCCTCTTCGGTCCTGGATGAATTGATCTTTTCTTTATTTTAACCCAAAAAGGGAATGATGAGTTACTCTTGAATACCCTTTTTATTTAGATTGTAAGTACTTTGCCGACCGCATGATATTTAGAACGCAAATATAGTCCCTCTTTCAAAGTTGATTAAAACAAAATACAATTGCATTCTTTTACGGCCTGCCAACGCAAGAGCCCGTGTCTTCCATAAGGCAAAGCAATCTACACACACACACACACACACACACACACACACACACACACACACACTCACACGCAAATATAAGGTAGTCAATCTTGCTTAACCGATAATGAGTTAGTCTCTAAGAAACTATTCTAGATTGTAACTGCTATACCATGGTATTCAAAAATTATCCTGTCGATGATAAAGAGCATCATTATGACACCAGAGACAGCAAAATTAATAGCGTAATATGTGCCAAGCACATCTCTCATCCTATCAGCCACGTATTTTAAACAAGAACACTTTTGGTCAAAATTTTCCTTTTAGGTATAAGATTTTTTTTTTCTTGTTAAATCTCATCTCTAAAATATCTATATGAGATACAAATCACATTAGAACACAGTTGGGTTTTACCCAGTAATGTATATGGAAAATGTATATGGACAATTATTAACAAACATCAAAGTTTTATTCCAGCTGTGGCCAAGTTGTGGAATGAGCTTTCTAATCAGGTGGTTGAATGGGTGAGATTCCAGAAGTTCAAACTTACAGTGAATGATTTCATTTTAAACAGATTAACACAAGTCTCTTTTAAGTAGTTTATCTATGAAAGATATATTTTAATGTAGTTACTGTTCTTAAATTATTCTATTTCAATTACTTCTCTTGTGGTCTATTTATTTCGTATTTCCTTTCCTCATTAGCTTATTTTTCCCTGCTGGAGCCCCTGGGATTATATAATCCTGCTTTGCCTATTAAGGTTGTCCTAGGAAATAATAATAATAATAATAATAATAATAATAACAATAATAATAATAATAATGATAACAATACAAATAATAATAATAATAATAATAATAATAATAATAATAATAATAATAATAATAATAATAATAATAATAATAATAATAATAATAATAATAATATCTGATGATCATGAGTTGTTCCAAGTAAGACACAACGTTTGATAAAATAGGTCAATGCTTCAATATTGGGTCATAAAACTTTCAACACTAAGTTATCCCCAAACAATTAAATCAAATTCGACTTCTGCCCCTCAAGAAGTTTGGGAAAAATCACCCTGCAACAGCAAAGGGTCGATTAGTTGTCTGAGATGACTTCGTACAGAAATGAATGAAGAATTTATTTACTTGTATCAATGTAAGAAAAGGAGTATCAGCAAACTGTTACCATTATGATTGGAAACAGTTAAGAGATTTGGTTGGGTAGAACTGTACTTCAAGGGAAACTTGGCATTTTATGAAATGAATTTATACAAGACGCCAAGGCAATGATACATTTAACTACTTTATGATTTATAATAAAAGTCCAGCTTAAAGCGATTTACAATTTATTTAAATGCAATGATAACAGTTAAGAGATTTGGTTGGGTAGAACTGTACTTCAAGGGAAATTTATCATTTTATGAAATGAATTTATACAAGCCGTAAAGGCAACGATACATTTAGCTACTCTATGATTTATAATAAATGTTCAGCTTAAAGCGATTTAAAATTTATCTAAATGCAATGATAACAGTTAAGAGATTTGGTTGATTACAACTATACTTCAAGGGAAACTTGGCATTATATGAAATTAATTTATACAAGACGCCAAGGCAACGATACATTTAACTACTTTACGATTTATAAGAAAAGTTCAGCTTAAAGCAATTTACAATTTATTTAAATGCAATAGTAATAGTTAAGAGATCAGGTTGATTACAACTGTACTTCAAAGGAAATTTGGCATTTTATGAAATGAATTCATACAAGACACCCAGGCAACGATACATTTAACTACTTCATGATTTATAAGAAAAGTTCAGCTTAAAGCGATCTAAAATGTATTTTAATGCAAT
>NC_090757.1:45053536-45061036 GCF_036898095.1 Palaemon carinicauda | reverse complement strand
ATCATTCTACAACGTGTTCACAGCTGGAATGAAACTTCTAGAATACTGTGTAGTATTGAGTCTCATGATTAAGAAGACCTGACAATTAGTATTAATTGCAGCTTATCTTTCGTTTTTTTTCCTGGGGTGAGGTGGGTATGCTTATTAAGATTATTCTAATTGATATTACTTGGGATACTTAATCACTGAGCTTTTATTAGATTTTATTTCAGTTTTTTCTTATTGCTATTTTATTTTATTATAATTTTTTCTTACTGTTATTAGATTTGATTTCAGTTTTTTCTTACTGTTATTAGATTTTATTTCAGTTTTTCTTACTGTTATTAGATTTTATTTCAGTTTTTTCTTACTGTTATTAGATTTTATTTCAGTTTTTTTCTTACTGTTATTAGATTTGATTTCAGTTTTTTCTTACTGTTATTAGATTTTATTTCAGTTTTCTCTTACTGTTACAATACTGTGAAAATGACGATAATGATGATATATCTTAACGAAATGAAGATAGTTGCATGGGGAATTTTATCAAAGAATAGGATGAATGTGATGATAGAAATTATTCTTCGGATGATTTTTGAAGTTGATGAATATGATCACTGTATCTGATGATTATAAATTCAGTATTCTGTTTATAGAGTCGTTGCTGAAAATAATGATACCAATGAAATTGGCATGTGTAGTGATGATCGGCCCGCTAAAATTAACACTAAAAAAACATTTGGTAGTAGTAGTAGTAGTAGTAGTAGTAGTAGTAGTAGTAGTAGTAGTAGTAGTAGTAGTAGTAGTAGTAGTAGTGTAATTCTAGAATTAAATATCGTTTCTTTTAAAAAAATATTTCAAATCTAGTCTTGGGTAAACTGATTTTCAGGTTGTCATAACAAATTAAATTATTCCTTCATATTCCTATCTAGAGAAAAATAAGCGGAAGGAACATGTGTTCTTAACATATACTTGATGAAATTTGGCCGGCTTCATTAAATACGTTTAGCTTACTATATTTTCTTTATAAGAGTAATCGTTAATTAATTTAATGAATACATTCTCATCTATTCAAACTTATTAATTAAATTGTTACTTGTATAGATATTATGTTTATATGCATATTTTATTCAAGAATTTTAGAAAGAGACAATGAATCAGTTATTTCATGCTTAACATGAAAAACGGGAAAGAGCTAATAAAAATATTTTTCTATGCTATAGGTAAACCAGAAAATACGTATATTATTATTATCATTATTATTATTAAATGCTAAGCTACAACCCTAGTTGGAAAAGCAGGATGCTATAAGCCCAGGGGCCCCAACAGGTTAAATAGCCCAGTGAGGAAAGGAAATAAAGAAAAATAAAATATTTCAAGTATAGTAACAACATTAAAAAATATGTATATATTCATATATTTTCCTCTAATGCATGTCATAACAGTGAATGAAGTAAATATTATAGCATGATAATATTGGGTGTGTCGATAGCCATAGTGTTTGCTTTAAAACATGTTTATGAAAACAAATTAGTCACCCAATCACCTATCATATTAGTGTAACCTTTTTATAAAATAATTGTCTGTAGCCTAAAATTAAATAAACTATTCCACAGTAATTCTTTTATTAGCTATTTTCTTTAATTAAGTATTATATAAATGCGATGTACCAAAGGATTAGACTTCATTATGATAACAGACTTCCTTTATGTATTGCTGATAATGAATAGAAAATAGCAATATGTCCTAAATCAGGAAATAAGTAAAATTTAATACCTATCTTCGGTGTGTATATATATATATATATATATATATATATATATATATATATATATATATACATATATATATATATATATATATATGTATATATATACATACATACATATATATATATATATATATATATATATTATATATATATGTATATATATATATATATATATATATATATATATATATATACATAAGTAGGAAACCCATTCTCTCTCTCTCTCTCTCTCTCTCTCTCTCTCTCTCTCTCTCTCTCTCTCTCTCTCTCTCTCTCTCTCTCTCTCTCTCTCTCTCTTAAAATCATGCTTATACATACATAAACGAAAATATGTGTGAAAATCTACATATACAAACATATGTTTATATAAACATTATGACTTATTTATTTATATGTATTATGTGTGGTTTTACTTATATATACCCATACACACATTCATACAGACATGGAAGCGAGTACTTACACGCACATTTTCATATATACATAGATATATAATTGAATTAACAGGTACAAAAAATATAATTTGTATCTATTGTTTTTCGACGGTATATTTTCATGTTCTTTGCCGACCATCGGCATAGGATATAGCATGGAGTACAGTACCGTTCATATTTCATACGTTTGTATCAAACATTTCAAGGAAAATTATAGTGATTATCATATATGCCCCTTTATAGCATATAATATTTAATTTTTCATTTTGAGAATGTTATGAAAATGTTGATAGATGCGGAAGATGCGTATGTTTTAATGTGTAAATATTGTTTTTAAATGAAAGCAAAATGTACGCAATTAACACAATACTTATTACATATTTCGTATAACAATATTCCAAAGACTTACTGAAAGAGGATCAGATATAACTATTGGGGATATTGAAACAAGCATTGGATAGTTAAAGCTACCAACATCCCAGTTAAGAAATTGCAACAGTTAAGGATAGTAGAAACTAATAGAAATATGTTCCCAGTAATAAAAAAAATGAATAGAAATTATCAGTATAAAAAGAAAAAAATTATGATACAAAACTACTAACGTTAAATTCAAAGCTTAGTGCAAGCTAACGTCAACAGCGCAGACTGCCAGCACCGTTGAAATAACAAACTCCAGTGAAAGGCCTAAACTACTAATGTGGTATAAAAATACTATAACTTTTTAAATTAATTTCGATATTATAATTCAAAATGAGGTTTATATTTCTATTATCATAATAATTATCATCATAATCATCAGCATCAACACAATGTTAGTTTTTTTTATATTATTCATGAAAAGCCTAAAAAAAAAAAAAAAAATTAAGCTCTCTCAATGAGCTTTCAAAGAATAAAACCATCTTTCAAAATAAAAGAAAAACGAGAAATTACCACCGATAAGCAATTATCTCAGAAAGAAGACTTTAAAAAAATACTTAAAATTAGGGGATATTCATAAACAGACCTTGAAAACAGTCAAAATTCTGAGACAAGGCTTATTTCCCATTCAAAGGTAATTCTTGGAAAAGCAGTCAATACTAACATATATTACTTCAGATCAGTTAAATTTAATTCATATACAGGATTTAGAAGATTGAGTTTTTCTAGGTAACACAAGAATATTTACTGACAGTTTGAGGAGTCTCAGTGTGCACAGACAACGCAGGAGAACAGACGCCATTTTGAGATAAGACTTTGAGATAAGACTTGAGGAAAACCGACCAACAGCCAAGACTTAGTTTGAGAAGTCTCTGTGTGCACAGACAACGCAGGAGAACAGACGCCATTTTGAGATAAGACTTTGAGATGAGACTTGAGGAAAACCGATCAACAGCCAAGACTTTTAGTTTGAGAAGTCTCAATGTGCACAGACAACGCAGGAGAACAGACGCCATTTTGAGATAAGACTTGAGGAAAACCGATCAACAGCCAAGACTTTTGAACTGACGACAATAATAAGAGCCAGACACGACTCAAGAAGAAAACTCATTGACAAGGCTTAAGAATAGCTAAGTCACAGACAACACAGTGCAGAACTGTCAATACTTAACGGGCAAAATATTAGTTAACAATCTCGGACAAGATTAAATCAACATTAATTTTGTAAACAAGGTTTGGTAATTTGGACATAGTTCTCATGTTGAGTTGTTGAATTGGAATTGGAATTTTTATATAATGAATTTCGATATAATTCTGAGGCTAAATTCTGGAATTGATTCGGGCCTTTGGATATAATTTTCAGGCTAAATTTTGGAATTGAATCGGGAATTTTGATATAATTCTGAGGCTACATTTTGGAACTGAACCGGAATTTGGATATCATTCTCAAGCTGAATATTGAAATTGAATGGGAAACGAATACAATTATTAAGGAAAATTTAGGGATTGAACCGGGAATTTGGATATAATTCTCTAGCTAAATTTTGAAATTGAATAGGAAATTTTAATATGGGCTTAATTCTAAGGCTAAATTTTGGAATTGAATCGGGAATTTGAATACAATTCTCAGCTTAAGCATTGGAATTGAATCATTATTTTCTGATAAGATTTGAGAAGGTCAGCGTCTTCAAAACCGATTTTGGAATCGAATAAACATTCTCAAAAAGAAATTGCAAATTGAATCAAATTTCTTAAGACTATATCGAGACAGTTTATGTCCTTCCCCGTGAATATTTATAGGAGCTGAGATAAACCAAAAGTGCCTTTGAATATGAACTCGGATTATTAAAATTTAATCCTGATTTGTAATATTTGTCCCATGAATGATTTATTCATGATTTATTTAGAATGATTTATTGTTAATTCATTCTCATCATTTATTTATTTCCTTATTTCCTTTCCTCACTGGGCTATTTTTCCTTATTGGAGCCCTTGGGCTTATAGCATCTTGCTTTTCCAACTAGGGTTGTAGCTTGGCTAGTAATAATAATAATAATAATAATAATAATAATAATAATAATAATAATAATAATAATGATTTAAAAGTTAAAACAATATTGCTGTTTTCAAGCGTGATAATAACAGCCCAATTTGGATATAAATAAAATGTTCAATTAAATCGTAATTTAGTTTGTTCGATTTCCGGTTAAATTGAATCTTTTGTCAACACTCACATTAAACATTTTCCAACTATCACATATCACATAAAGAAATATTAATCATAGAGATATCCTTCGTAATCCGAAGGCTTATTTCCTATCATAGAAGAAATAAAATATTTTCATAAAATATGATATTTTTTCTTTTGAATATGAAAAAGATATTAGGCCAACTTACAAACTTACAACAATATTTATGGCCCAAGAGCGAAGTGAGAATTACACTAATATGAGATAAGTTACTTAAGACACAATTAAAACGAGACTACCGTTACTCATAGTTATAAAGAAACACTCAATTAACGGTTATAAATGCACAAAGTAGACAAAATATGATAGATAATAAATGATAGATGAGCTATATAATTCACTTAAGGAATACTAATTACATTATGAAGAATTATTTTCCTTTACGTAATATGAATAGTATATATTAGGCCTACGTATATTCAAACTAACCTATCGTCGAAATCACCGAGATCATAATTAAGCTTAGCGATAATACAAACACAGGCAAGGGCATATATAACACACACACACACACACACACATATATATATATATATATATATATATATATATATATATATATATATATATATATATAAATATATATACATACATACATACATACATACATACATACATATATATATATATATATATATATATATATATATATATATATATATATATATATATAAATATATACATACATACATACATACATACATATATATATATATATATATATATATATATATATATACGTATACATATATGTATATATAAGTATATATATACACATACATATATATATATGTATATATATTTTTATAAATATATATATATATATATATATATATATATATATATATACAGTATATATATATATATATATATATATATATATATATATATATATATATATATACACATATATATATATATATATATATATATATATATATAATGATAATAATAATAATAATAATAATAATAATAATAATAATTTTGATTGATGAACATTGTAAAACACAGTAAATTCAAACTGCCCAGACCGGATTCAAAAAGTTACTAATTCGTTGAATAAAAGGAATAATCAAAACATATCGTGAAATAAATGTATTTTTGCTACTATGTAAAGTTAAAAATGACATAAAATACAATAATTTCACATGTTATATTAAAACAGCCTTCAAGCAAGAAAACAAAGTAAATAATTTAAAATAAATTCAGATTATAGAGGCGCTTGTGATAATGCAAAGAATCATGGATTTAAAAATAGAAGATAATTAGAATGAACAAAATTGTATAAAAAGAATAAAGAAATCTATCTCTTGCGCAATAAAAGAAAGCATATGAAAAGCCAAACTATTCTCTTCTTACTATTATTATATAAATTCACTCTCAAAAATGGAAAACATCTGATAAGAACAAAATTAAATCACAAATGCAAAAGCAAATACAAAACAAGTAGCAATTTAACATAAGGAAGATAGACTATTAAATCCCTTATGCAAATGCCCACCATCACACATCAAGCGCCCTCAAAAAATGACAGGTAAATTGGGGAATTCATGACCTAAATATCATCGCAAATACAAGACAGGAAGTAGATTCCAGTGCCAAGTCATGCACTCATCGCCTTTAATTCATAATAATATGAATTAAAACAAGAGAGGGTTGGAATGCTTCACAATACGCCGGTAAGATCTCCTCTCCCTAAATCCCCTAATGATTGACATGAGTTGGATTTAAGGAAAGGAGAAAAAGATATAGTCTAGAGTGCTTTAACATTTCACTTGGATGAAAGGATGTGTTTGTTAAATAGCATTATGAATTGGCGTTGTTTTTTCTGACTGATATTTTTTTACTTTTTGAATGAATTAATAATATTTATGCGTTCCTACGCTCTGAGGGACTTTGCGTCTAGCCAGTAAATGAAAGTCGAATGACTGTGATATTTATTATCGTATTATCGTAGGTTAGCAAAATATTTTATCTGCCTCGTAGTGTTGATAATTTAGTTTATGTGTACACACACACACACACACATATATATATATATATATATATATATATATATATATACATATATATGTATATATATATATACGTATATATATATATATATATATATATATATATATATATATATATATATATATATATATATATATTTATATATACTTATATATATGTATATATATATATATATATATATATATATATATATATATATATATATATATATATATTGATATTGATATAGCATACAAAGAGAGTTTTTCGAGAATAATTCAGATTCAAGTCTACATATAGCTAAATCCTCTGGATAATAGTAATTTATTTTTTGTTTTACCTTTACGCAAAATATGTAAAGGGAAATAGAAAATATTCATATTTATGATTAAAAGATTCCCATGAAATAAAAAATTAATACTACATATAATTATCATATTTAAATAAACAATACCTAATTGGATGAATTATTTACGCAATGTGATTGACGTGAAGTGTGGTAGATTGAAATAAAATACAATGTAAAAAAAAGGAGATTGGAAGTAAAAGAACTTATGTGTCTTAGTGTAAAACGTACCTCAAAAATTTTTTTTTTTCCGTTCACTGGATTAGTATTTTGTACATTTCATTAGTATTTTGTACATTTGGGGTTAGACTA
>NC_090757.1:45021036-45023536 GCF_036898095.1 Palaemon carinicauda | reverse complement strand
TTCTCGATAGAGAAACATACGCGCCATTGTTGTAATAAACTGTATATACAGTAAAATTTGTATCCCTATATTTACTTAGTTACATCCTGCTTTTCCAACTAGGGTTGTAGCTTAGCAAATAATAAAAATAATAATAATAATAATAATAATAATAATAATAATAATAATAATAATAATAATATGCATATATATATATATATATATATATATATATATATATATATACGTAAATAAATGCATATATATATTTATATGCATATATATATATATATATATATATATATGTATACAGTATATATGTATATGCATATACATGTATATATGTATATTTACACACATATATACATGTATATATATATATATATATATATATATATATACATATATATATGTATAGATATGTATATATATATATGTATATATATAAATCATATATATATATATATATATATATATATATATATATATATAAATCATATATATATATATATATATATATATATATATTGAGGGTCTAAGAAAAATTGAGGGCATAGAATGATATAAGGAGACGCAAGTGGAAGGCCATGTCTGAGGCCATTGTCCATCAATGGACTAGCAACGGCTGATGATGATGATGATGATATATATATATATATATATATATATATATATATATATATATATATAGACATGTGTATAAACTATATAGCATCAAAATATAACTTCAAAATGATATATAAAATCATTAGAACGACTGAAATATTTCCTACTTCCTGCAATGTACTACAGACTTCATTGAAAAACAAAAACAAATAAACAATAAAACACTTTTAGAAATAAAGTGAATAACTCTAATAAATATATAGGCCTATAATCACTGAATATGTATTTATGAACGTCAAACCTATGGCTAATATTTCAATACTCTCACTCGAAGATATAAGATAAGAGGTGTAATATTATTTCCAAATGCTTTTTTAAATGTTGAAATTCTATATAAAATCTAAACCAATAATAATAATAATAATAATAATGATGATTAAATATAATAATAATAATAATAATAATAATAATAATAATAATAATAATAATAATAATAATAATAATAATAATTATTATTATTATTATTATTATTACGGATCTCATCATTATTACCATCATTATTATCATTATTATTTCTACTATCACCATTATCATTATCATTTTTATCTCCCTTGGGTCACATCCTTTTTGGGGGGAGTAGCTTGATAGGAAGAAAAATTATTATTATTATTATTATTATTATTATTATTATTATTATTATTATTAGGTCTAGAGATTGATGGTTTATAGCGTGGTGTTCCGGGTTATATGCAGGTTCCTTAGGAATCAATCAATTTCCTCACTATGTGCGCTGTTTCAAGTAGCACGCCCTTCTGCACAAGTCCTGGAGCTATATCGGCTCCTACTTCTTATGATTCCTTTTCCAATGAGGTTGGGTCCCTAGTGCTCCCATGATTACTGGCACTACTTTTAGTTGCATATTTCGTAGATTATTATTATTATTATTATTATTATTATTATTATTATTATTATTATTATTTTTATTATTATTATTATTATTATTATTATTATTATTATTATTATTACTATTATTATTATTATTATTATTATTATTATTATTATTATTATTATGTTCTTGTTGGTGGTGGTGCTGCGGTTCATATTGTAGTTGGAGAAATCATCAACCTACTAAGCTATCTTAAGCAAAATTTAATTAAAATATGAAAGATATAAAGATAACTTACTAAAAGAAGAGAAAATTACCTTCTAATAATACCATACAGCAACTTTAAACACAACCAAACGTCAACAAGAAATCAAGAGCAGCGGAAATGATTTAAACAAAATATTCGAGGAAAAGGGAAATATCGCCATTTAATATTCGCTGTCAAATCATCAAACTACAACCGGGTTTATTTAGGGAACAAGGAATTCATGAATAACAATTAATCTGGAGAACAATTAAAACAAAAATACACCCTTTGATTGTCTTAAACACGAGTAGAAACAGGGTGGTGAAATCGAAGGTGTTCGTGAATAGTGTAGTAAGAGCTCTCCCCATTCAGAGATATTTATGCCAGCGTCTCAAATCGTATAAAAATAGCATTGTCTTAATGGCCGGGAGTACGAGAACGCTCCCATTCATGCGTTCATGAGCCAAAACAAGGTCGAAGACGACCCCTCCGAAGAACTTGGTAAGATCTGTGATAAAAAAGGGAAAGGAAAGCAATAAAAAGTATCATTTGACTTCGGGGAATCTCTCTCTCTCTCTCTCTCTCTCTCTCTCTCTCTCTCTCTCTCTCTCATCTTGAAGGGGTCCTTTTCGGTCGCCCCTACAAATGTCCGTCTGATTTTCGCTCCCTTTAATCATATCTTTTATTCTCCTTTAAAGTTATGAAGGAACTTGTTTCCAGTGGCTTCAGCTTTAAGGCAAATCCGACTTAAGGACAGAATCAAGGTGGTAGTGGAATTTGGT
>NC_090757.1:44978536-44983536 GCF_036898095.1 Palaemon carinicauda | reverse complement strand
TTCTTATCACTGTTTTGGATGAGTTCTATCATCAAATTCTCTTTCAGGTAAGGTCGACTGACAAGATATTTGGATCTCTACCTTGCCACCATATGTATTTCCATGATTACTTCTATTCATATTTATATATATATATATATATATATATATATATATATATATATATATATATATGTATATGTATATATATACATATACATATACACACATATATATATATACATATATATATATATATATATATATATATATATATATATATGCATACATATATATATATATATATATATATACATATATATATATATATATATATATATATATATATATATATATATATATTTAACTCTATGTATACAGAAATTGCTATATTAAAAATTTTCTTTTCCTTGAAAACATTTGACTAAAATCTATTCCTGTGTAATATATTATATATTCCATTACTATTTAAGTCGTACATCACTTCCTCAGATACCTTAAATATTCATATAATCATAATTCATACGTTTCCAATAATAATTTAATTAACTCTGGAAAAAACAAATTCTCAAAAACATAATAGGTTTCCAAATTGTTGGAGGTGTTGTGATGTTACCGCTGGTGTTTCAGTTTTGTAAGTATTTCCATTTCATAGATAAACTTGTTTGACCTTTCTTGGACTACCATTCTACAGCTGGGAAACTTGTGCTTCATACATTCCTCATCGCAAAGGCATTTCCTTGACCTTCGTAGCAACACTTGGAATCCTGACTTGGTTCTTCAACCAAGTATCATTTTCCTCGCCTTCTTTTACAACTTCTTCAAAATATTCGTGATGGAAATTTGTCAAGCAGCATTTTTCTTCTTTCTATCTATCCTCTCATCTTGTTGCACAGTTTAGGCTTTGCAGTCCTGCAAATAACGTGTGGAAATTTTAAACATGATATTCAGTTAAATTGGTCACGTTTCTTAACCAAATTATTGGGAGTTCCTTATATTATGCTGATTTTTAATTATTAGGGATCCAGAAATATTGGTCTTGTTGTTAATTCCTCAACTACATCACTGAAATTCCTCAGACTAATTTATAAAACTTTTGTTTAAGTTTTTATGATATTGGTGTCTCGTCTCTGTCTAGATTTTATAAATTTCATAGTTTAATATGAACGCTTAAGATTCATGGATAAAAGTCTTATATCTTATCTTAAATTTAATGTACTCTTTACTCTAATATTACTGTAATGTCCTTTAAATTTAATTATGCTGTTCTCTTCTTATTTAAACGTATAGGGAGTTGCTCAATCTAATCTGATTGTAAAATCAGATGTTGGGAGGTCCTTATTTCTACTTAATCTTACTAACACACACACGTACACACACGTCTTATATATATATATATATATATATATATATATATATATATATTATATAAATATATATATATATATATATATATATAGAGAGAGAGAGAGAGAGAGAGAGAGAGAGAGAGAGAGAGAGAGAGAGAGAGAGAGAGAGAGAGAGAGACAGAGAGAGATTTGATGGATAGTTATACATACACATACATAATTATAGGCTTATATACGTATAGAGGTTATATATTTTTATGTACACACACACTTACACATATGCATACACACACCTATATATATATATATATATATATATATATATATATATATGTATATATATATATATATATATATATATATATGTATGTGTATATATATATATATGTATATATATATATATATATATATATATATATATATATATATATATATATATGTATGTATATTATGAGATAAATAATACATTTCCTATAAAAGACTTAGTTATCTTTAAAATCAGATAAATCTAACATTATTATTATATCACCCTGTCATGCATGCCGATGGTTTAGGGAAATGTATACCTTATTTAACGAGAAAATTTCGAAAAAAATTTTAAGAAAATGAGTAGACCATGGCTTAGAAACTCAGTTGCATTAATCCTTGGCAATGTAATTGTTCAGTGGCTAGTTTCCTATTGGTAAGGGTAGGAGAGACTGTTTAGTTAAACTAAGCAACTATTCCAGGAGAAGGACACTTCAAAATCAAACTATTGTTCTCTAGCCTTGAAGTGAAAATACAACTTAAACTTTTTCACGAGGGATAAATAGAGCCGATCTGTCATCTAATGCACTAAGTACAACTGAACTAAATTCCAGCAGTTAGGAGCAGATATGACAGACTGACGATCGCGTCAGAGGAGGCCGCGCGATTTTTCTCAACGCTTACTTGTGGTAGCGTTGAGGAGAGGAGGCCGCACGATTTTCCTCAACGCTTACGTGTGGTAGCGTTAAGGAATATCTGGCCCATGGCTCATCCCAACATACGATCGAAGTCTTCTTCAACGTGTTCTAGGTCGACGCCCTACTATCAATAGCTTGTGTTTTGGACCCTATTGGAAACAGAATCATACGTAACCTTATTACTGTTATTGGATGCTATTAATTCTTTTTTCATTGACAGAAAATCGTCAAAGTACGTTTCTGGCAATCTAAAATAGTTTAATTATTTTCTATTTTGGTCTCTCGATTTCAGGTTTACTGTTAATTAAGACCTTTTAGTTAACCTGTTATATAAAATAGGACATACGCAATATCTTCTTTTTCTCAGTACTTGTGTTTTCCACCGGTGGCAGAGAACAGAAATGTAACTTTTCGGGTTCATCATGACAAGAGTGAGAAAACGCTGCGTTAAGCACTCACGTGATTAACGTCACATTAATCACCGCGAATCAACGCACTGTAGGGCGAGCAACTGCAGATATAATATCAGAAGGTAAACGAGTGCAAGAGAGAGATTAATGTAAAGCTAAGTTTTCTACAAATATGTACTATAAATAGAACAATAAAAAGTCACCACTAGAAAAATATCCGAATTAATGGAAAACCATGGCTGAAAAAGGTTATCTGGTAGGTTTGTGTGTGTGTATATATACAGTATATATATATATATATATACATATATATATATATATATATATATATACTGTGTATATATACACATACATATATACATATAAAATATATATATACATATATACATACACACACACATATATATATACATACATATATACATATAAATATACATATATACATATATATATATATATATATATATATATATATATATATATATATATATATATATATAAAGTTTGATATATGCAGTATGCACTATACTGTATATGTACAGTATGTGTGTATACATATAAATACACACACATATATATATACGTATATATATATATATATATATATATATATATATATATATATATATATATATATATATACAGTATAGCGTATATGTGATTGGGTGGTCCAAATAAGAACTATGTTTTACTTTTTTCTTATTCTGGAAAGGTTATTTGATAATAAAAGAATATAAAAAATTGTGCCTATGAAATTTGCTATGCAATTGACATAAAATACAGTTATTCATAGACGGATCTTCTATGATTCTGAAACATTTTCAATATTATACTATTACCATCCTTATCATAATCATCAGTCGTTGCTAGTCCATTGTAGGACAAAGGCCTCAATCATGTCTTTCTATGCCACTATACAGTATATATATATATATATATATATATATATATATATATATATATATATATATATATGTGTGTGTGTGTGTGTATGTATATATTAATTTTATGATCATTATTACTAGCCAGGCTACCACCATAGAAAAAAATGCAGAATCCTACAAGCCCAAGGGCTCCAACAAGAAAAGCAATCCAGTGAGAAAAGGAAATAAGGAAAAAGGATATAAACTATATCTAAGCAAAGAATAAAATAAATAAAATCTTTCAAGATCAGTAACTGCGTTAATATATATCAGTCATATTGTAACGATAGAACCAGACTTATGTCAATTTGTTCAACGGAAAGATACAAAACGTTTGAACTTCTGAAGTTCCACAGATTCCATTGTAAGATTAGGGAAATCATTCCACAATCTGTTCACAGCTGGAATATAAAATGTTTAGCTTTTTAGCAATGATGGAGAAGCCATGTGCGTTAGAAGAAACTGCATACCTTGCTCTAGTACTGGATGGTGGAGTTTGGGAAGATTTGAATGTATTGGATGAATTATGGAAAATCTTATACATAAAGAACTAATTGGCCGAAGTAATTAAGATTGATATCACGATGAGAAACAAGGATCTTAATAGACCTAATGTTTTTATCCAACAAATTAAGATGAGATTCAGCACATGAGGAGAAAATACTGAAAACTAAGTAGAATGAAAGAATTGAAACAATTCTTCAGAATAGATTAATCACCGAAATTCTTGGCCTTCTCAGTGATCTAATGTTTTGGTGTAATTGAAGACGAAAAAGACATTTTTAGGGTTTAACGTGCCCCGTAACTTGCCCCATGCACTAATTTGAGCTAGATCTCTATTAAGGATTTCAGCAAATCTAAGTCTACATTAGGGAGTTGGAATTTATGTAAAAAGAGTAGCATCATCTGCATATTCAGCGTGCATGTTTTCTCGCCTAAACCATATATCATGCGTACATATAGTACAAAAAGTAATGGACCGAGAATACTACTCTGAGGAACATGAGATATTATATTCTTATAGACACTATGGTGCCCATAAACAACTAATCACATATCCCCATTGCCTATAAATGCGAAAAAAGGAAAAAGAAAAAAAAATAAATACCCAACCACTCCCATTAGATTAAGTTTGCAAACAAAGGTCTTATGATTACTAAAGTCAAAGGTATCACTAAAACATACCATATATATAAATATATATATATATATATATATATATATATATATATATATATATGTATATATGTGTATATATATATAATATATATATATATATATATATTTATATATACACACACACACACACATATATATATATATATATATATTTATATTTTTATATATACATACATACATATATATATATATATATATATATATATATATATATAT
>NC_090757.1:44953536-44971036 GCF_036898095.1 Palaemon carinicauda | reverse complement strand
GACCTTTACAAAAAGAATCAATAACACCAATATATTTCACTTCTAATTATCTATGGTAACAAACGCTATCGTGGTTATTCGAACAAAATATAATTCCTCCCGGAAGTGCTCACACAGTAAAAAGAAAAGGAAAAAAAAAAAAAAAAAAAATTGCTTGATCTCGGAATTTTATACATTATTGTCTCTCGCTAAGTTCTTTAAATTACCCAGACTTGCGATCATTAGCGTTTCTAAAAAAAGTTAATAAGTATGTAAATCTTTATAGTTTATACGATTTGTTAGAGACTTCAAATTTCATCTTTTATCTTTCAAAAATCTATAATATACGAGCAATCAAAACCTCTTCTATAAAACATATAAAATGTGTCCTTTATCTTTACTATACAATCTCCTTGACTTATGTATTTACATAACAGAAGCTTTCAAAATTTTATACAAAAGAACTACCATAGAATTTGCGAAATATGGAATATTTTTTTTTTTTTTTTTTTTTTTGATAAAAGTTTTTGAATTAAATAACAAATTACCAATAGCATAAGGTTTTCATTATCAGCCATTTCTTATCTTACCAATATCACCTTTTTCTAAAATGTCTAAATATTTTTTATCATTCAGCATTTGAAAATCTCGCAAATCATATTCTTCTATAAGGTGACTATCTGAACCATTTCAACCTTTGTCCAGCTGAGCATTTTCCTGCGAACACCTTCCGTACACTTCACGAACATCTATGAAAGTTGGAAATGGTGAAACGGAAAGCCAAAGAAAAAATGCATTAAAAAAAAGAGAACGTATAAAAAGAAAGAGAGAAACAAAGGAAAAGGGGTAAAAATTTTCACACTTTCAAGCGTACAAGTTTTTTCTTCTGTTATTTTTTCTTTTTCCTTTTTAGGATGTAGGGGGAGGGGGGTGGGGTGGAGAACTGTGGTAGTCCAAAAGGACCAGGACCAATGATGCTAAATCTTACCTAAAGCAAAATTGATGGAAGGTCGCCTTGTTTCAATCATTGCAGGATCTCATCTGACATTAATCAATCGTTTTCAGCCAGGACAAGAATGGGAATCAAACCAGATACAAAAGGAGGGAGATAAATTAAACGAAAAGGAAAAAAAAATGACAAAAATAGTGAAAAATAGTGAGCAACAGGTGACGTAAAATATATGTTGGTCATTCGTCAGATCCTTCGATTTTGCTGAAATGGTTCGACTTTATTTTAGTTCGGACTCTTCTAGCATTTACTTGTCGTGTGCGAGAGAAACATAAAAGATATGGAATAATTGAGGTTTGTTGTTATCAATCTAAGATACGCAAAATATTATCAAGTAAGAAAAGGAGAGATACTTTCTTGGTATGATTCTACTTGCAATACACCAAGATTCGGAAAAATATATTTTCTAGAAAATGTCAACAGAGCTGAAATGGTGATATTATGTGAAATATTTTGCGGGAGTTATTTCAGCTAAAACTTTATATGTTAGCCATATCTTGTTTATATTCTTTCATTAAATTATTCCTAATTCATGATGACAATATTATTTTCTTGATATAATTATCCTTCATCAAGTGCCTAAAACTAAATAAATTTCTTATTTCTTATTTCTTATTTTCTTGATATAATCATCCTTCATCAAGTGCCTAAAACAAAATAAATTTCTTATTTCTTATTTCTTATTTTCTTGATATAATCATCCTTCATCAAGTGCCTAAAACAAAATAAATTTCTTATTTCTTATTTCTTATTTTCTTGATATAATTATCCTTCATCAAGTGCCTAAAACAAAATAAATTTCTTATTTCTTATTTTCTTGATATAATTATCCTTCATCAAGTGCCTAAAACAAAATAAATTTCTTTTTCCAAAGATAGGTAATAAAATCTATATTTCCTAAAGGAAACATATCCTTTGATTTTATTGCTGACAAAACATGCAATTGGAAACACAAATTTGTCCTTGAAGTTCTAACATTCATAAACATGAATTCTAATATATATGGTGCCTATTGTTCATATTTTCGGGACCTAACTTCCAAGTGTTAATTTTTTTCCATGATATATAATTTTATTCATACACATACTTAAAAATATGACAACCTAATAGATTTTTTTAAAATATACATATATGAGTTCGTGTAAATGGGTAAATGAATAAATGAATGTGTATACACACACATATATACAATATATATATATATATATATATATATATATATATATATATATATATATGTATATAAATATATATATATATATATATATATATATATATACACATATATATACATATATATATATATATACACACACACACATATATATATATATATATATATATATATATATATATATATATATATACACATATATATACATATATATATATATATATATATATATATATATATATATATACATATATTTGTATAAATGTACATGTGACAGCGTAAACATATATTGATATATTGGCACACCCTTACCTCCCTCCATATCAATCACACAATGAAACTAGTGCCCCCGAGTTCTTACGCAATTATTCTTACATCGTCCGTTACTGAGAAAAATATTTATTGTCTGGAATCAAACGCTGTTTTCTACTGACTAGACGCTAAGTTAAAGTTTACTATAACAACAATATATTACTTATGAAACTACGTGTTTTATAGATATCAAGAGAATTGTGAATTAAAAGCTCCGTCTTCTGATTTTCTCTTGTCATCACTGTAAATTATATTTAATGATGAATACTTTTTTTAAATGTATATTCGACTCATCACCATTAATTAGTTTCTCAGTTTTACCAGGTCATTAGTTATATATAGTTGCATTTGTGCATTTATACATTCCGGCATCAGATAATTTTTTATATATTTCAATTATTACCTATTACAAAGTTTCTTCCTCCTAATAATACCTTTCTTTTCTTAAACTCCTACAAAATTTTCTTTCAATTCTTTCATTAACTAATTTTCTTCCTACCTAGGCCTGATATGAGCATTTACAATGGATATTATTCTCCTCCACCTCCCCCATAACGATAATTATCACTATCATCTCCACAGCTCCACATCAGAGCAAGCTCATTTTCATTCTACTTAATTCCACTTTGTGGAGTTAACCTGCACGGTGAGAGGTCCCCTCTCTCCCTCTCCCTCTCACTCTCCCTCTCCCTAGCCCCACTCAATTGTGGCAATTCCTTCTATGAATATTACCGAACGTTCTCCACCCCGTCGGTGGAACATGCAGTCACCTCCAAAATTCAACGTCTAACTTGCAATGCCATCCGGATTGAGTGCCTATTCATGCTGGAGATTTGGGGTTAATAGCCTTTAAGTAAATTAGATTGATGTGAGGAGGAAGGTGTTTCTATAATGTGTTTAAAAGCGAGTCGCTAGCTCTTCGACTATACAGTATTTGTTTCAAGTCATTCAGACAACGGAATTGCACATTTACGCGGTCATAATTCTTTTTGTATTGATATTTATGTATGTATGTATGTATGTATACATGCATACACATACACACACACACACACATATATATATATATATATATATACTCGTATATACGTATAGTCGTATGTATATAATGTATATACGGACATACATATATATATGTATATATATATATATATATATATATATATATATATATGTGTGTGTGTATGTGTGTGTATACATTTATATATATAAATAAATAATTCTATATATATATATATATTTATATATATATATATATATATATATATATATATATATATATATATATACATATGTATATATATATATATATATATATATATATATATACATATATATATACAGTATATATATTTATATATATATATATATATATATATATATATATATATATATATATATATATATACGTATATATTCATTTATCTATTTATTTAACTATTTATTAATTAATTTATTCAAATTTAAAATTAATAGAAATGGTTATGTAACCATAAAATACCATATTCAGAAATATTCATTATAACAAGAAAAAGGCAATGATGTTCGTTAGAATTATCTCGAATTTCTACGGCCCCTAAATATGACGAATTTTACATTTATTATTACAAGAGACAGGCAGTGACATTCTTTTGAATTATTACGAATTTCAACCACCCTTAAATATTACGAATTTTATATATATTAAAATTCTGATATTTGCAACAGTATCAAGATTTACTATTTTATACAAGTATGAAATATAATGATTTTAGCACCTTATAAATTATCAATGAATATAATAAATGATTAATATTACCTGAAAAAAATTTACTTTCAATAGCTCCCAATTATTGTAATTTCCATGGCTACAAATGTCACACTAATTATATCCTTCAAAATAATTCTGGCTGATAATTCCCTCATGTAAGGAATTATAACAGTCAGAAGTAACACGATTCGCATAATAACTTTCAATTGTTTGTGATCTATATCACTCTAAGCTATAATTTCAATTTACTCTGCTATAACTCTTTATCTGTATTAATTAATACAGTAGAAAAACTCGGGATATTCCTAGGGGGCAAAATTTACTGGTAAAATCCTCCTTGAATAAACAAACAAAAATAGAAAAAGAAGAAGAAGAATGAAAATAATAATAAAAATAATAATAATAATAATAATAATAATAATAATAATAATAATAATAATAGGAACAAGAACAAGAATAAGAATAAGAATAATAATAAGAATAGGAATAATAATAATGATAATAATAATAATAATAATAATAATTATAGTGACAACAACAACAACAACAACAACAACAACAACAATAATAATAATAATAATAATAATAATAATAATAATAATAATAATAATAAATATTAAATTTTAGACCTTCCACTATACAAAAATACATGCCTGAATTCAGTATTTAAAAAATACAAAAAGACATTTAAAGCCAGATATGTGATGATAAGTTTAAATAAAACTCAACGTAGATTCTCATATGAAGATGCGATAAACGTAACACATGATCAACAACGGGAAACTGATAATACTTAGAATTCCTTCATTCTAAAAATAAGCAGTTTTTGCTAATATAGAATAGAGTCCCTCCAGGACTTTATTATAGAGATACAGTAACAGTGGCACATGATTAGCTAAGGGAAACTGATAATACTTAGAATTATTTTATTATAGAAAGAAGCATTTTTTGCTAATATAGAATAGAGTCTCTCAAGGACTTTACTATAAAGATACAGTAACTGTGGCACATGATCAGCAAAGGGATACTGATAATACTGAGAATTATTTCATTCTAAAAACAAGCAGATTTTGCTAATATACAATAGAGTCCCTGAAGGACTTTACTATAAAGATACAGTAACTGTGGCTAAGGGAAACGGATAATACTTAGAATGATTTCATTTTAAAAATAAGCAGATTTTGCTAATATACAATATACTTCATCATAATTATCATCTCAAGGACTTTACCATGACGATACAGTAACTGTGACACATGATCAACAACGGGAAACTGATACTACGAAGAATTATATCATTCTAGAAATAGTCAAATTTTTTTTTGCTACTATACAATAAATTTCCTCATGCTTATCATCTCAAGGACTTTGCTATGATGATACAGTGGCACTTTCATTCAATACTTTATATGGCATTACACTACAATCCTATTCCGATACACTTCAAGATTTGAAAAAAAAAAAAAAACCTAAAAATCCTGGAATAAATGTTGCCAGGCATTTACCGTTTTAAAAACAGATATATTGACGTAAAGGAGTGATATTACGGTCACCAACCCGTAAAAGATGATAACTACTATAGTATAATTACGGTCGCCCGCACCTTACTGAAATACGGCTGAGAACATTAAATTTGTATACGCAGAACTCCCTATTAAAATTACGTTTTTTTTTTTTTTTTTTTTTTTTTTTTTTTTTTTTTTTTTTTTTACATCCTGAACTGAAAGAGGAAAATTGTCTATTGAATTTCTTATATCTCATTTTGCTATTGATAATTAACCCTACCGATCGCCATATCAATCCTACCTCTGATTCAGATCTTCCCAGATTAAGTAATAAGATTTTCCCAAATTAAGCTTAAAGATGTTCCTAGAATAAACCATATGATTTTGCCAAATTAAACATAAAGATCTTCCCAGATGAAGTCATAAGATTTTACCAAATTAAGCTTAAAGATCTTCCTAGAATAAGCCATATGATTTTCCCAAATTAAACATAAAGATCTTCCCAGATGAAGTCATAAGATTTTACCAAATTAAGCTTAAAGATCTTCCTAGAATAAGCAATATGATTTTCCCAAATTAAACATAAAGATCTTCCCAGATGAAGTCATAAGATTTTACCAAATTAAGCTTAAAGATCTTCCTAGAATAAGCAATATGATTTTCCCAAATTAAACATAAAGATCTTCCCAGATGAAGTCATAAGATTTTACCAAATTAAGCTTAAAGATCTTCCTAGAATAAGCAATATGATTTTCCCAAATTAAACATAAAGATCTTCCCAGATGAAGTCATAAGATTTTACCAAATTAAGCTTAAAGATCTTCCTAGAATAAGCAATATGATTTTCCCAAATTAAACATAAAGATCTTCCCAGATGAAGTCATAAGATTTTACCAAATTAAACATAAAGATCTTCCCAGATGAAGTCATAAGATTTTACCAAATTAAGCATAAAGATCTTCCCAGATGAAGTCATAAGATTTTCCCAAATTAAGCATAAAGATCTTCCCAGATGAAGTCCGTCTCCCAGTACTAGACATGCATTTAACTCTAACCGTCTCAGATTCTCGTGTGATTTTTAATACCGCGTAGTTTTATATTTGTGTTATTAACCATGTGGCTGGATTAGCTGAACTTCAAAAGTAGGAAACATAAGAAAATACGTTGAGTGTATGGACATGTATCTGGTTTCAGTATTAATTGATTCTCTAACCTACTTATTATACTTTTTTTCTATTTTTATTTCATAAGGTATAATAAACCTCTTCATTCCGTTTCCCTTACTAGGACCCTTGCTTGTAGTGTTCGGATTTTATAACTACAATACTACTAATAATAATATCATTATTAACACCAACAGCAACCTCAGCCGTAAAAATGCAAATAAAGATAACATTAAATCTAATGATAATACTCTATCTATTCATTGACAGACAAGAAGCATTTCATAAGAAAATTATTACACTTCGTTTGTAATATAACAGGTGAGTTTCATTAAACATACAAATTATTTAGGACGAATTGCTAAGTGTTGGAATTTCATAGGAGTATTTTTAGGCTGTTTTCACATTCACTTCATGATTTACTATAATTACTGGCTAAGCTAAAACTCCAGCATTGTCAATGCAAGTTGACCCCAAGTTTAAAACATTGTCATTTGTGAGTTGACACCAAGTTTTAAACATTGTCATTGCGAGTTGATACAAGGCTCAAAACATTGTCATTGTGAGTTGATATCAAGTTTAAAACATTGTCATTTGCGAGTTGGCACCATGTTTAAAACAGTGTCATTTGCGAGTTGACACCAAGTTTAAAACATTGTCATTGTGAGTTGATACCAGGTTCAAAACATTGTCATTGCGAATCGACACTAGTTTAAAACATTGTCATCGCGAGTTGATACCAGGTTCAAAACATTGTCATTGCGATTTGACACCAAGTTTAAAACATAGTCATTGCGAGTTGACACCAAGTATAAAATATTGTCATTGCGAGTTGACACCAAGTTTAAAACATTTTTATTGCGAGTTGACACCAAGTTTAAAACATTGTCATTTGCGAGTTGACACCAAGTTTAAAACCTTGTCATTGCGAGTTGATACCAAGTTTAAAACATTTTCATTGCGAGTTGATACCAGGTTCAAAACATTGCCATTGCAAGTTGACACCAAGTTTAAAACATTTTCATTGCGAGTTGACACCAAGTTCAAAGCATTGTCATTGCGAGTTGACAACAAGTTTAAAACATTGTCATTTGCGAGTTGACACCAAGTTTAAAACATTGTCATTGCGAGTTGACACTAAGTTTAAAACATTTTCATTATGAGTTGGTATCAGGTTCAAAACATTGTCATTGCAAGTTGACACCAAGTTTAAAACATTTTCATTACGAGTTGACACCTAGTTTAAAACATTGTCATTGCGAGTTGACGAAAGTTTAAAATATTGTTATTTGCGAGTTGACACCAAGTTTAAAACATTGTCATTGCGAGTTGACACCAAATTTAAAACATTTTCATTGCGAGTTGACAACAAGTTTAAAACATTGTCATAGCGAGTTGACGAAAGTTTAAAAATATTGTCATTTGCAAGTTGACACCAAGTTTAAAACATTGTCATTGCGAGTTGACACCAAGTGTAAAACATTTTCATTTGCGAGTTGACACAAGTTTAAAACATTGTCATTGCGAGTTGACAAAAGTTTAAAATATTGTCATTTGCGAGTTGACATCAAGTTTAAAAAATTGTCATTGCGAGTAGACGAAAGTTTAAAATATTGTCATTTGCGAGTTGACACCAAGTGTAAAACATTTTCATTGCGAGTTGACAACAAGTTTAAAACATTGTCATTTGCGAGTTGACAACAAGTTTAAAACATTGTCATTTGCGAGTTGACACAAGTTTAAAACATTGTCATTTGCGAGTTAACACCAAGTTCAAAAAACTGTCATTGCGAGTTGCTATGTATAATAAAATTTGCTAAACTTGCTTTACCTGCTGCAATTGCAAATGCATATGTAGAAGAGAATGATGAGGCTGTATATGAAAGTACACATCTGAAGAACTTTATTTACACAAAAAAGAAATTTATGCCGTAATATTTTTTTAGAACCTCTAAATATACCAATTAGATATTTATGGAAAACCTCATTAATAAGAATTTGGAATTTGATTATGAAGGCCCAATTAAAGATAAATCATTTCAAAGGTTATTTGACCTCTTTATACATATGATATTATGTATATATACATACAAATAGTATCTTATATCCTGTTTCAATAAATATTACCTCCCGCAATAGGATAATATCTGAATAATAACTAGAGGAATATTACTTGGACCCTATGTTAAAAAAAATATCATTGTTAATTGTAATGAAATTATTTACTTTTCCAAATTTTCAAATAAATTCATTTCACGCAAATTCTCGATTTACACGAAAAATAAAACGTAGTTTTGTAAGCTACCAAAAAAGACTGGATAGTTCTTAATAGACTATATTTAATATTAGGATCTAATTTTCTATCAATAAACTCTTGGTCATATTGACGTTCTTCCAATCCCATCTAGAGAAAATGTTATATCACCTTGAAATGACATCATTCTTTGGCTTTTGTAACCCAATCGCTAATTGCATCTTGATAAAAAATGCTATCAAATTTAACTAGATTATCTGAAGAAAGCAAGTGACACAAGGTTGTAGTACTCACTAGTATTTCTATAAAATACAGTTTCATTTCATCTTCCCTGTTGTAGCCCCTTGGCTTATAGCATCCTGCTTTTCCAACTACGGTTGTAGCTTAGATAATAATAATAATAATAATAATAATAATAATAATAATAATAATAATAATAATAATAATAATAATAATAATAATAATAATAATATTAATAATAATGAAATTAATCTAACATTGGGTTACCTTATTCCCTTGTCCCTACGAGATCCGAATTTTATTTCGGAACATAAACAGAATAATTCAAAATTGGGCCTCCTTATACCTCATATTAGCGCAGTATGTTCCGTTTCATTTCGGGGCATGAACTAAGACCAGTGAAACATTGCTAGTCCTCCCTAGCATGTCTGCAAAATGTGAAGATTCATTCCTGAACATAAAGTAATATTATCTTAATACTGAGAGCATATCATTTCTGCAACATAACTAAAATCATCTTAATATTGATAGCCTAACATTCCTGAAAGAAGTGAAGTTTCATTCCTGAGCATAAACTAAAATTATATCTACAGTGGCTGCCTAGCATTCCTGAAACATGTGAAGTTTCATTCCTGACCATACAGTAAACTAAAATGATATGTATACTGGCAGCCTAACATTCTTGAAACATGTGAAGATTCATTCCTGACCATAAGCTAAAATCATTTTATAGTGGCTGCCTAACATTCCTGAAACATGTGAAATTTCATTACTGAACGCACAGTAAACTAAAATGATATGTATACTGGCAGCCTAACATTCTTGAAACATGTGAAAATTCATTCCTGACCATAAGCTAAAATCATTTTATAGTGGCTGCCTAACATTCCTGAAACATGTGAAGTTTCATTACTGAACGCACAGTAAACTAAAATGATATGTATACTGGCAGCCTAACATTCCTGAAACATGAAGTTTCATTCCTGAACATAAACTAGAATTATATCTCTACTGGCAGCCTAATATTCCTGATACATGTGAAGTTTGTTTCCTGAACATAAACTAAAATTATATTTCTACTGGCAGCTTAACATTCCTGAAACATGTGAAGTTTCATTCCTGAACATACAGTAAACTAAAATGATATGTATACTGGTAGCCTAACATTCCGGAAACATGTGAAGTTTCATTCCTGAATATAAACTAAAATTATATCTCTACTAGCAGCCTAACATTCCTGAAGATATGAAATTCGTTTCCTGAACATAAACTAAAATTATATCTCTACTGGCAGCTTAACATTTCTGAAACATGTGAAGTTTCATTCCTGAACATACAGTAAACTAAAATGATATGTACACTGGCAGCCTAACATTCCTGAAACATGTGAAGTTTCATTCCTGAACATAAACTAAAATTACATCTCTACTGGCAGCGTAACATTCCTGAAAGATGTGAAGTTTGTTTCCTGAACATAAACTAAAATTATATCTCAACTGGCAGTTTAACATTCCTGAAACATGTGAAGTTTCATTCCTGAACATAAACTAAAATTATATCTATAGTGGCTGCCTAACATTCATGAAACATGTGAAGTTTCATTCCTGAACATACAGTAAACTAAAATGTTAAGTACACTGGCAGCCTAACATTCCTGAAACATGTGAAGTTTCATTCCTGAACATGAACTGAAATTACTTCTGTACTGACAGCGTAACATTCCTGAAAGATGTGAAGTTTGTTTCCTGAACATAAACTAAAAATATATCTCAATTGGCTGCTTAACATTTCTGAAATATGTGAAGTTTCATTCCTGAACATACAGTAAACTAAAATGATATGTATACTGGCAGCCTAACATTCCTGATACATGTGAAGTTTCATTCCTGAACATAAACTAAAATTATATCTATAGTGACTGCCTAACATTCATAAAACGTGAAGTTTTATTACTGAACATACAGTAAACTAAAATGATACGTATATTAGCAGCCTAACATTCCTGAAAGATGTGAAGTTTGTTTCCTGAACATAAACTAAAATTATATCTCTTCTGGCAGCTTAACATTACTGAAAGATCTGAAGTTTCATTACTGAACATGAACTAAAATTATATCTATACTGGCAGCCTAACATTCCTGAAAGATGTGAAGTTTCATTACTGAACATACAGTAAACTTACATGATATGTATAATGGCAGCTTAACATTCTTAAAACATGTGAAGTCTCATTCTTGAACCTAAACTAAAATTATATCTCTACTGGCAGCCTAATATTGCTGAAAGATGTAAAGTTTGTTTTCAGAACATGAACTAAAATTATATCTCTACTGGCAGCTTAACATTCCTGAAAGATGAAAAGTTTCATTCCTGAACATAAACTAAAATTATATCTATAATGGCAGTCTAACATTCCTGAAAGATGATAAGTTTCATTAATGATCATAAACTAAAATTATATCTATACTGGCAGCCTAACATTCCAGAAAGAGGTGAAGTTTCATTGCTGAACATAACTAAAATTTTATCTATACTGGCAGCCTAACATTCCTAAAAGATGTGAAGTTTGTTTCCTGAACATAAACTAAAATTATATCTACACAGGCAGCCTAACATTCCTGAAATATAAGATGTTTCAATATTGAACACAAACTAAAATTGTGTCTATATTGGCAGCCTAACAATTCTGAAAGATGTGAAGTTTCATTCCTGAACATAAACTAAATTTATACCTATACTAGCAGCTTGTATAAAATATATATTTAAATATATATTCCTATAATATTTTAAGTTTATGGATATTTTGGGTGATTTTGAAATTTTCTTTATGATCGATAATTACCTTACCTGGAGAAACATTCCTTGGAATTGGTTATTATCTCCGTAGTTTATTTTAGAATTTCTTTGAATTTGTTTCTTTCAATTTGTTTATTCTAATGTTAATTCTGGTTTGTTCAATTAATGTTTGAGGCTTTATTTTTCCTAATCATTGTAAATAAAATTGTGCTAATTAACTGACCTCAGCCTTCATTGTGCAAACCAAAGTAAATAGGAGTTAAAGATAATTACTAACTACCTAATTTTCTGAATATTCCGAGCAAACAACTCTACGAAGTAACCTCGAAGTCACTGTTGGAAGGGAAAATGAGTCCAACACCAACCGTCAAGAAGTGATTACTCTCCTTCACCTCACCTTACCTTGGGACATTTTACCGGTTCTATTTGTCGTCGTAGTGCTGGACCTTTTCTAAATTACTCTACGACGATGGGACTCATTGTGTTTAGTGCTACGAATACCATGAAGAACTAAATTAACTCTACACCTCGTCTGATGAATGTGGAGGCGACCAGCAGCAAAGGCTATGGAATTATCATACCCATGCTCTTTTTCATCCTGTGAAGTCATTATAAGGTGGGTCATTGTATTGATTGGCACAATAGTAGTGGCATTTCTTGGTGACTTTTATCATCCTCAAGTCAAAAAATAAATAAAGCCTTGAACTCAGTAATTGAAAATCGCTCTTGAAACTAGGTTTAGTTTATAGGCTACTCTAATTAAAATTATCAATTGTCGACCTTAAATTGCTTGTTAATTGAAATTCGGCCTTTTAACGTATATTCTTAAGTGATGCCCTCATCGCATATATTTCATTTGTTAATTAGGTCAAAATATTGAAATGGTTGGCTTTTGATTTGCAATTCTGGGAATTAATATTAAATTTATATTAGTTTTGGAGGTGAATTAAACTTTTTGATTTACCTTTATATATTGTAAACAATTTTAGTGTAGTCAAAAATTATATTCATATTTTCATTTAAACAATTCTATACAAATTCTGGTTTTCAATTTGAATTGGGTGGTTAAAGATTTACCTATCTTTTAGGTCTGGCTCAAGGTGGAGTGGAAAGCTTGGGACAGGAGTACATCTGCCAATGCTTCTAGGTTTGCTTTACCAGAAGCAATCGCTACTCCAAGTGAACTAGCATCAACTGACAACCAACTATATATAATAAATTTGTCAAGATTATTTAAAATCTACAGATGTTAGTTTCTGTATTACAAATAAATATTTTGTTATAACACGGTCGTTTGTCCTAAGTCATTTTTTCTGCTCATGGCGACCGTGACAGGATTGAGGATGTTGGTTGTTAAGAGTTGCTGCTGGTTCGCTTCCAAGCTAGTCAGACGAGGTGTAATTTATCATTTATATTTCCTTGGTTAAATTTTAAGATTACGTATATTTCCATTGCCGTTTTGACTTTATTAGGCTTTATGTTCTTACTGAAACTGGTATCAAGATGACTGAGTTATTGATTAAATCGCGAAAATATGTTAGAAAGTCCGTTACTGAAATTTACAATAAGAAGGATCAGTTTTCATCATATAGTGATATTGAACGTTCTACACTGAAACTGAGGCTTGAAGAGCATTTCACGAAATTATCTGACTTAGATTCTAAAATACAAAATTCAAAGTTTTCTACTGAATGTGATGAAACTGCTTTGTTAGTTGAGCTTGATGCATGTGAACAGTACAAAACTAAAATTCAAGAGAGCATCTCTACTTTACAAAATTTACCTCAGGTTCGGCATCTGCCTATAGATAATCAGTCACATCGGTCCTTGTTAAAGAGTCCTCATGCTCCTTTACCAACCTTCAATAGTACTGAAGGCGAAGATCTTGGGAAGTTTTTTGTAGAATTTGAACAAACTCTTTCAAAGTTTAAGTTCCCAGAATATGATAAGTTATTGTTGTTAAAACAGCAGGTAAAGGGAAGAGCTCTTACATTAATTAACACTTTGGATGTTCAAAGTCAGAGTTATGCTGATGCAAAAGCTTTGCTAGAGAAGGCTTTAGGCTCAAGAGAAGTTCAAATTTTTAATACCATAAAGCAAGTATCTTCAATAAAACTTTCAGATGATGATGATCCTTTTGAATATATTGGGAAAGTAAGCAATTTAGTAGCAAGCGTTAAGACCTTAAATATTGATGTTGACATGTTTCTTCAGTTCTTCTTCTGGAATGGCTTAAATGAGAAATTCAAGTGTCATATGACTGCCATAACTAACAAAATTAGGCCATCTCTTGCAGAGATTAGGGATAATTTCTTTGATGCTAGTGAGAGATATTTACAAGGTAAAAAATGTAAGAAAGTAGAGAAACATAAGTCTGACACTACTAGCTTTGCTGCCAAGGTTTCTTTTGACTCTAAAGTAGGTAAATGCAGCATTTGTAGTAGATTAGGCAAAGATCCAAGTCATTTTTTGAGTAAATGTCCTAACTTTGTTTCTAGCAAAGATAAAAGAACAAAATTGGAGGAACTGGGTGCTTGCTCAAAGTGTGGCTATCCAAGTCATATATTATCAGAATGCAGATTCAGATTTAATTCCAAATGTAAAAACTGCAAGGGCTGGCATATGTCATTTTTGTGTCCCGATGAAAAAGGTGCTACCAGTATTAAAGAAAATCCAAATTCCGAAAAGAAAAAATGTAAAGCCAGTAACAGTACAGATAGAGTTAGAAACTCTGAGAGTGGTAATGGAGATGTTGTTGGTAGTTCAAGCAGTAGTGTTGCTGCTATAACTGAAGTTTTAAATTGTGAGGTTGAGGGATATACAATTTTGCCAACTTTTAATATTTCAATTAAAGGTACCAATCTCAGGGTCCTTAAAGATACTGGATGTCAAGCAAATTACATTGAAGAAAATTTGGCTCAAGATTTAAATTTGCAAGTTGTAAATAATGGAGTTTCTTTAACCATTAATGGTATTAATTCCTCTAAGAGTTATAAGACTAAACAAGTTGAAATTGAGTTGCCAATTGGTAGCAATAGTTACATTGTATATGCATTTTGTCTTCCCTCAATTGATGTTTCATTGCAGTTACCTGGGTTAAATGAAGTAGTCAGTGGGTTTGTTTCAAAGGGATACAAGCTAGCAGATCAGGGATTGTTAAATTCTACAGATAGGATAGACAATATTAAATTCATATTAGGATCAGAGTCCTTGCATTGTATCCCTGAAAAGGATATAGTATTTGGGAAATCCAATGACTCCATTTATTCTGATACATGCTTGGGTATATTATTAAAGGGAGACATAAATAAATTAAAGAGCAATTTAAGACTCTTGAAGCCTTGTTCTTCCATGAAGTCGAATGTGCAACATATGTTAAAAGCTGTAAATGTACTTCCAACAGGGACGAAAGAGAACGTTTCAGTAGAATCTTCATCTTTAAATGACCTGGAGACTTCTAATACATATGAGTTGTTTGATGATGATGGTCAGATAATAGAATCTGAGTTGAATAGGGCTACAAATGAATGCTTAGAACTCTCTTGTAAATATTATGTTGGGGAAGACAGAGGTCAATATCATGAAGATAATGTAGAACTGAATGACAGGCTTATAGAGTATGCTTTAGAAGAAACCCATAGGACTGCTGATGGAAGATTGTGTATGCCACTGTTATGGAACCCGAAAGTTAGTCGTCTACTAGGCCGCAACTACAATTTAGCCAAATCAGTGTTGAAAACCCTTACTTCTAAATTAGAAAAATTACCTGATAAGTTAGCCTTGGTAAATGACACCTTTAAGACTCGGGAAACATTAGGCATCATTAAGGAGAATATGACTAAAGCCATTGATTACCCCATAGGAATTGTTAAAGAGCTGACCAAGAATATTTACGATGAAGTTACTGGGGCTAAATTAATGCTAGGTAAAAGTCGAAGATTTGTCAAGCGTCATGTGACAAGCCTGATTCCTTTAATGTCAAGTGACCATTGACAGCATGGCTAAAACTTAAAGAAAATTCTTTCACTGTTTCACAGGAAGACATTTAATCTGTATATATTATTAGTTAAGTTTATTTTGTTTTAAATTTATTTTCCATTGACTTTTCAGATGAAAATTCAATCCCTCCCCTCGGAGTGTATAAAATATATATTTAAATATATATTCCTATAATATTTTAAGTTTATGGATATTTTGGGTGATTTTGAAATTTTCTTTATGATCGATAATTACCTTACCTGGAGAAACATTCCTTGGAATTGGTTATTATCTCCGTAGTTTATTTTAGAATTTCTTTGAATTTGTTTCTTTCAATTTGTTTATTCTAATGTTAATTCTGGTTTGTTCAATTAATGTTTGAGGCTTTATTTTTCCTAATCATTGTAAATAAAATTGTGCTAATTAACTGACCTCAGCCTTCATTGTGCAAACCAAAGTAAATAGGAGTTAAAGATAATTACTAACTACCTAATTTTCTGAATATTCCGAGCAAACAACTCTACGAAGTAACCTCGAAGTCACTGTTGGAAGGGAAAATGAGTCCAACACCAACCGTCAAGAAGTGATTACTCTCCTTCACCTCACCTTACCTTGGGACATTTTACCGGTTCTATTTGTCGTCGTAGTGCTGGACCTTTTCTAAATTACTCTACGACGATGGGACTCATTGTGTTTAGTGCTACGAATACCATGAAGAACTAAATTAACTCTACACCTCGTCTGATGAATGTGGAGGCGACCAGCAGCAAAGGCTATGGAATTATCATACCCATGCTCTTTTTCATCCTGTGAAGTCATTATAAGGTGGGTCATTGTATTGATTGGCACAATAGTAGTGGCATTTCTTGGTGACTTTTATCATCCTCAAGTCAAAAAATAAATAAAGCCTTGAACTCAGTAATTGAAAATCGCTCTTGAAACTAGGTTTAGTTTATAGGCTACTCTAATTAAAATTATCAATTGTCGACCTTAAATTGCTTGTTAATTGAAATTCGGCCTTTTAACGTATATTCTTAAGTGATGCCCTCATCGCATATATTTCATTTGTTAATTAGGTCAAAATATTGAAATGGTTGGCTTTTGATTTGCAATTCTGGGAATTAATATTAAATTTATATTAGTTTTGGAGGTGAATTAAACTTTTTGATTTACCTTTATATATTGTAAACAATTTTAGTGTAGTCAAAAATTATATTCATATTTTCATTTAAACAATTCTATACAAATTCTGGTTTTCAATTTGAATTGGGTGGTTAAAGATTTACCTATCTTTTAGGTCTGGCTCAAGGTGGAGTGGAAAGCTTGGGACAGGAGTACAT
>NC_090757.1:44891036-44896036 GCF_036898095.1 Palaemon carinicauda | reverse complement strand
ATAAGAGTAAAACTGTTAGGGAAGTATTCATAAATATTATTTTTCTTTAATACACTTCGCGCAAGAGTTTCTGTATTGTATTTTAATTATATTTATGTGACTCTCAATCTTTGTCTTTTCAGTTTCACGATATATTAAATATTCTTTTTATAAGTTTAACGAAAGGCACCAGTAAGCCCCGGAAGACATAATTATTCTACAGGAACAAATTATTATTTATTGATGGGATTCAATTAAAACATTCCTATGACTCATAACTATGTCAAACACGATGAATAAATTTTCTAAATCATCATCATCATATCTTACCGCGCCGACATTGTATCCACTGCATATCGGCCGGATTACATTCGTAAAGGTCCAAATATTTACAGATTGGCTCATGTTCACATCCAAGAAGTATGTACCAACCGTGTGTCACACGATCGTACATAGTTCATTTTGTGTATATATTATGCTTGTATCTTCACTCTTCCCTCGCGCTAAAAAGAACCAGAATAAACATGTCTGCTTTTCTCCTCTGTAACAGTGTCTGTTTTTGAACATGAAATTTCTTGTTGCTTTGAGCTTTTGTATATAGAGGAGAGTGTTCTATAACAAATTTACTATCTTTGAGTCACAACCTGCTCTCGGCTCGTCACAAGCATGTGCTCCATTTTCTAAATGGGATGCCCACATGGGCGCTCAGCTTAGGGAGCGATACCCCGCTTATGAAGATTATCTCCAGTCCTAATCTAGCTCTTGTTCGATTGAAAGTGGCCCAATCCTTTCTACGGAGGTCTGCTCCATGGGGAAGAGACTCACATAAGACATACACTAGACACGTAGAGGATATTGATTTAAAATGGAAATTAATTCAAAAGATATGGAAATATGGAAGGTTTTTAATTATGGAAATTCTATTATCCAATATAAATTAATTTGCTCTGAAAAAAAAGGCTATGCAGATTAAGATTGGAAATACTCCTATTTACAAAAAAGTAATAACTTCCTAAAAAGGGTATGTAGACTAAGAACCCAACGACACAATACTCAAAGAAAAAAAAATGAGTTCTCGATTAGAATAGGTAGTTATGCAAATGCATCATTCAAGATAGTAGCTTCTGCTACTAAGAGATGTCATGACTAATCAGAATAATTGAATAGACAATGCTACTGTCCAAAAGGGAACCTTATTGCATAAGTGCTTCATAAGATATATTAGAATACGCATTTATTATCACAAAACTCTTTATATAAACAATATGTACACCTGTGTCACCATTGGCCAAATGGAAATCAATTTAATTGAATAATATTGGGAGAATATATAAAGATTAAAATAAAATATTTGTAGTGATATAAAAAAGGAAACTCCTATGGGTGGATAACAATCCTGCAAGTTCACGGTAAATATGCCTTAACAGTCTATAAGAATTAAATATTTCTGTGTAACTTATTTCATAAATCAATAATACACCATAATACATCAACTCATAAATATCTATATGTTAACAGTAAAGTTTAAAGTAGTCTCATTTTCCCCAAAACAAGACAATATGGGAAAGACAATACTAAAAGATGCATTGCAATATAATATGCTGAGAATAATCAAAATATGAAATCACCAAACCTCCGGATATCAATATTCATTGAGTTTAAAACATCTTGGATGCTACAAATAAATTAATATACAGTCAAAATAAGTTATTAGAAGAACATCTCAATCATGTAATAAATACCCAAAATAAGATTAACTCCAAAATTCAGTGCCCAGCAATGTCGTTTAGAAACCTTAATTAACAATAATTACTTTAAATAAGTAATTTCCAAAAGGGTTTGAGTTCCAAATACAAAATATTAGAAGGGTTAAGATTAAAATAATAACCACCGAAATGATACTGTTCAACAATGTATTATTTTTCCAAAATATGTCATTATGAAGTAACTTAGTTAGTAGGGATGCATTACTGCTCGAGCTGCTAATAATTAATAAAAAATAAGTCATCATGGAAACGATACCAATTAAGAAGTTAATATCTTATAATAATAAGTCAATATGAAATCGCCACAAATTAAGTGAAGATTGAATAAAATTTATTTAATAAGGCAATGTTCCTGTTCAAACACCCCCCCCAAAAAAAAAAATCAGTTCGAATCAGGAGGCTAATACTCAAAATCGTCATATTTACTCAAAATGAGTCGATAAGGAGTCAACAAGGGACTCAAAACACCAAGGCACATGGATAAATAGAAACATTACTGCTATCAAAACTAAGACATATCCAGTTTAAGTAAATATTTAATTTTTTTCCGACAACAGAATAGAGCTTGAATAACCAGCCATTTAAGGTCTGGAACCAAAATGTTACTAATTAATATCGACTTGAGAAACAACACTGTTTAAAATTTGCATAAAAAAACGGTAAATGTCTGGCAACTTATTTCTAGGACTTTTAACGTTTAAAAACGGATATGTTGACGTAAAGGGGTGATATTACGGTCGCTAACCCGTAAAAGATGATAACAAAGTAGGGTAAAATTACAGTCGTCTGTATTTTATTGAAATACGGCTGAGAACAGTATATTTTAACGGAGAATTTCCTATCAAAATTACGTTTTTTTTTAATAGTGAAACAAAGCCCTGGAAATGTATATTAGATAGACCACAAGTGAATAGAGACATTTGTTGTTAAATCTCTAACAAATACTCAATTTAGAAAAAAAGGAAAAACATTGGATACTTTCTCATAATCAGAAAATATAAAAACAATACTACTGAAAGCATAATGCTACCGCTAAGGCATGCTCAAAATCAGTCACTTTGGAATATTTCTATGAAAGAAAGTCATGTCAACATGAATGTCAATACAAAATAAGTAAATGAGAAAAAGTTCCTAAAGCAAACAATTAAATTAGAAATGACACTAATCTAAAAGTGTAATATCTAAAAAAAAAAAAAAAAAAAAAAAAAAAAAAAAAAAAAAAAAAAAAATACTATATAAAAATTATATGTCGCCATTATCTACCAATGAAACATGTTAGTATTTAAACATTAATGTTTGAAAAGTCTTTAAGCAAAATTATCATGCAATGAGACGGTAGTAACTATCTACTTAAAATGTTAATATATGATAACATTATTAACCAAGAAGGTAGCATCATCATACTAATGCTCTGAAAATATACAGTATATATGGAAAGACATTATCACACAGGAAACTGATATCTACATATTTATCTTTGTCAAAGTAAATTAGTGCGCTATGAAATACTTAAAATATGCAAATTACGAAAATCGTTTACACAATAATGTTACATCTTTATCATCGCCTCTACTCTATCTATCTATCTATCTATCTATCTATATATATATATATATATATATATATATATATATATATATATATATGTATATATATAAATATATATATATATATATATATATATATATATATACATATACATATACATATATCTATCTATCTATATATATATATATATATATATATATATATATATATATATATATATATATATATATATATATAATATACATAAATACATACATACATACATACATACATACATATATATATATATACATATATATATACTGAATATATATATACATATATATATGTATATAAATATATATATATATATATATATATATATATATATATATACATATATATATATGTATATACTGAATATATATATATATATATATATATATATATATATATATAAATATATCTATATATATATATATATATATGTGTGTGTGTATATATACTGAATATATATATACATATATATCTATCTATATATATATATATATATATATATATATATATACATATATATATATATATATATATATATATATATATATGTATATATATATATATATATATATATATATAAAGGAAAGCCAATTTACTCAAGACTGTAATATATAGCATTAATAAATCATTCAAAATTATGTACCCAAAACTAAATTAGTACTCTATAAAAAGCAGCCAGTGATATGGCATGGCCAAGATACTGCAGTCTTAATTTCGGAAATCCTTTTCTAAAATGGGAAAAATTTATTACTTCTTACCAATAAGAGAAATATTCAAGAATATAATGTCTACTCAAAATAATCAAATTTTGAAAAAATATAAACACAAGGATCGAAAATCTTCGTCATCGCCTCTATTCATGTAAATGTAAAGTTTAATTTATTTATTAACTTAATATGTAACCAAGGTAACAAATCGACAATAGTCTACAAGCTGTATGACGATCCCTTTTCACATGATCCCATTTCGAGAAAAAAATATGAAAAAAACTGGACTTCATTCAGAGCGAACGCCTCTCGTAGCTCGCTTCTGTTAGCCAAGATATAAAAGATGGATTCAATATCAAAGTGACTCCCAGTTCCCTAGGAAATTGCTTGTATGAATTATAAATCAATGGGAAATAAAAAGAAATAAAAAACCAAAAACTGCTTGGAAAGGCATTTGTAGAATATATATCTCTCAGTAAAGTGACTTCTATTGACTTAGTCAAATAAAAAAGAAGTATTGAAAATCCTTTACTAGAGTCCAATCTAACTTAAATAAGAAGTTTATTCCAATAGCATCCTTAACAAGTTACAATATGAAGGTAAGGGTAGATTGCCTGTGTGATATAATCATTATCTAACATCATTGCAACAAAAATTAATAAATACAGCATCGCTATAGTGGAATTCATAAAACAAAATATATATGTATATATATATATATATATATGCATATATATATTTATACACATATATACATTATATATATATATACATATATATATATATATATACATACATATATATATATGTATATATATATATATATATATATATATATACACACATATATATATATAACACTTAATTCTTATCACCTTACAAATGGCAAACCAAATACAAAACTGCTAAATTTAGTTAGTTTGGGCACATTAATATTTTTAAGTATCATTTTCGTTCCAACATG
>NC_090757.1:44878536-44881036 GCF_036898095.1 Palaemon carinicauda | reverse complement strand
TAAAAACCGTAAAAACGTCAAAATAGATAGAAAATATTTGAGGTTGATTTAAGTGAATTTAGAAAAAACTTAATATCATTAATTGTATAATAAAGAAAATGCATAAGATGTTTTGATATTTGTAAGAAAACAATGCGTGCCTTATGTTTATTACTACAATTACCAATATCATGATTATTATTTTCGTCATCACAGAATAAAAGGCTTACCTTTCTGTTAAATTACCATTATTATCATTACTGTTTTTATAATGGCTATTACTATTTCATTATTATTACTATTTTTATAATACTATTTTTACATTACTGTTTGATTATTATTACTATTCTTATGTTACCATTTCATTATTAGTAATATTATCACCTTAAAAATTAAATTTTAAGCAGATACGAAAAATATGACCATGGCAGTTGTAACGCTAGGAAACTTGGAAAATACCAATCAATCGATCAATTAATCATAAACAAAAATTGACTGACACCAAAATGATATCACTCAGTCTCAGTTATCTAATGATTATATCATCACAACAGTAATTGAAAATCTTTGAAGTTGAAACCGTTCCATTATTGGTCTTAGCCTAAAATACATGTTAAAAAAAAAAAAGCATCAAAATTTGATACAAAATTTTGATGCATAATTGCCAACACACGTTTAGGCGTTTTTCCCATCAAAATTCAGTATCGTCAAAATCTTCGACATGGATGCATCAGTGGCCATAGCACTAGTGTTGGCATTGGACTCTGATAAACCTCCTGATAAACGTCGGAAATGGTCAAAAGACTAAAAGTCTTGATCAAAATTTTGACAGGAGACCATACACGCATCAAAAATTGGACGACTCGTCAAAAAATATCAAAAGGATTTGATCAATCAAAATTTTGCTTCAAATCTTTTTTTGACACCAAGACGTCCTACACACACTCAAATTTTGCATCAAAATTTTGATATAAAAATTTTGATGCAAAATTTCGACGTTTTTTTTTTTTTTTTTTTTTTAACGTGTATGGGCCCCTTTTAGATTAGATCAAAATGTCTAAATTTCGAGGAATTGGACGGCAAACAACCTGAGCACATATTTCCAATTAGACCCGACTATGCAAATCATAACCAAATGTCTTTTAGTTTTTAATTTCTTCTTCACTTTTTATAATGGCAAAGAATGAATGATAAAATCCACTACTTTTATTCGGAAGTAATAAGGCATTGTTTACATTTTCAAACAGTACCCAATTACTTGCGGTTGTTTGGCTAAAAGACCCATATATTTCAGTAAAATTGGGAGCAAACAAATGCATTTCTGACCTTTGATGTCTTAAAAAACATAGGGTAATCTTATGTGATCTTTACAAACAAACTACAATAAGTACTAAAATATTGACGAGATAAAATTAGTAAACACTCAACTTATTTCATGACATATGATCACGAACCTTCTCGTGAACTCTTGTAAAGCTGAACAAACTTAATTAATCTTAAGACCATCACAACCAAAACAAACTTCTGAGTTAAAATCGTGTATTGCTAAAAAACCTTTGTACATTTCATTAATGATATTCTCAAATAATCAAACTTTAAAAACTACCCTTTGAATTCTTGTATGGCTAAAATTCTAATGACATTCGCAAACAACTCAAGACCCACCTTTGAACACTTCATTGTCTTGAAAAATAAAAAAAAAAAAAAAAAAAACGCAAATATACCGATGGAAACGCGAAAGCACAAACACGCTGATCACCAAAACCTATCTGAAACGACTGAAAAATGAAATGAGATAGGGGAGGGTGGGTGGAGAGGGCTATTAGAATTTCAGACAATAAGTAGACTGACACAGCTGGAGAGACAGCCGGAACGACCAGCGGCAGACGGAGGGACCACCGCAAGCCGGAGCGGTTTCTGGGGGTGGGCAGACGGGGGTCTATTGCCAAACAATTGGGGGTCTCCGTAACGAGCCTCTTCGGTGAATTGAGATCAAAATCGAAGGCGGTGTTTACCCAAGGCGGCTAAGGAATTACTCCTTTAATGGTGCTAAGAAACCCTTTACTACAGTAGGATACTTTCTGGCTCACTATTCCATCTTATTTCTCTTCCTCTTCTTTGAAGTTTTTATAGTTTATATATGAAAGATCTATTTTAATGTCGTTAGTGATCATGAAATATTTTATTCTACTTATTCATTACTTCTCCTATAGTTTATCTATTTTCCTGTTTCCTTTCCTCATTGGGCTACTTTCCCTGTTGGAACGTTAGGGCTTATATCAGCCTGCTTTTCCAACTAGGGTTGTAGCTTCGCTAGTAATAATAGTAATAATAATATAAATAAAGGTGTAATGTGGGTATTGAAGATCGAAACTTACTTGATCGGGATTATAGCTTAAGGTAATTTCCTTAGTTTTAAGTATTTTGCATTGTTTCAAGGTAATTTTTAAGGTAATGATACTTGTAATTACGGTTTTACTAGAATCAAATTCAAGGAAGTTGGAAAAGTTTTAAGGTAATC
>NC_090757.1:44871036-44873536 GCF_036898095.1 Palaemon carinicauda | reverse complement strand
AGAGAGAGAGAGAGAGAGAGAGAGAGAGAGGAGAGAGAGAGAGAGAGAGAGAGAGATGATGATTATCAAAAATTTCAGAGCTTGTAAAAAGTCACATTAATCTTTCTTTACGATTCGGACATTGCTCCAGAATAAGACAAGCTAATTGAACATAGTATCATTGACAATTGTAAAATAATGGTTACATTTACTTTTCTTTATTAGTTGGAATATCTAACATTTAGAAAATTAAAATATGCAGGGCAGTCTCTGTAATAAATATTATCGTGATTTCACATTTTGCTGTGTGGAAACTCTTATTTAATAATGACTCTACAGTAATATTAATTTCCTTTCGCTTCTTTTGATAAGGAATCTTGTGATATCATATATATAAATAAGTATCCCATGTATTGATAATGACTCTATAGTAATATTAATTTCCTTTCGCTTCTTTTGATAAGCAAACTTGTGAAAGCATATATAGAAATAAGTATCGCATGTAAAGTATGCAATGTAAAGACTCAACATGAGAAAACATTTCGAATTGATAAAATAGTTTGCAACATAATTTTGTTAATCAGTATAATGACAACACTTTCTTAAACCTTTTTTTAGGTCGAATAAAATGACCAATTAATTATTCACCCTTCTAAAAACCTACTTTCTGTAACCTTATCTTCCGAGAAAATATGACATCAATATGACGTCAAGTTTGGCGCTCTCAGAAATGACAATATTTCCCGTAATCTAATTTAATAAACTTAATAAATTTATGATTAATATGGAATCACACACCAACATCGGTACTATTGTGAATACTGTCCTCATAAAACTAAGTATATTTCCAGTAGTTTAAAAATTTCAGTGATGATATTTCAACATTATTTCATTCCTATTGTTTTACATTATAGTTAGTATTAGAACTTTATAAATTTAATATAATAAAACAGAAATAGAATATTCAAACTGCATCATTTCTGTGTTACGAAATAAGGGAATATTTTCCGATTAAAACAGCATGATCTTTTCCTGGAAAAATACCATAAGGTTATATATTTATGGAATGTATAGGTTTTGAAAACATGTATGTAATACTATCATATTATTTTTCAGAGAAAATACAAAGAATATAAAATAAAAATTTCTTACCCATATATATAAACATCTCAAATTTCAATCATTTGAAAAGAGAAATACGTTTCATACCTTTGACATTATATCCATCTTGTGTACACTATAATAAACTTAAAAAAAAAAAAATAAAACACCACAATTTTAATCGGAAATTCTCTGTAAAAATATACTGTTTTCAGTCGTATTTCAGTAAAATACAGGCTATCGTAATTTCACCCTACTCTATCATTATCTTTTACAATTTGATGACCTCAATATCACTCCTTGACGTCAATGTATACGTTTTTAGAGCGGCAAAAATCCAAGCATTTAACGTTTTTACTGCAAATTTCTAACTGTATATAGTATTCATGATAGATGATTTGACTCAATTACTATAGAGATTAGTAGGAAAATTAAATACAAAGGAATATGTACAGACAAGGGCATTGTCAACTACCAATATGGAATAATAATTACTCAATTGAATAATATGGCATTTCATACCCTGCAAAAAGTCATAAATTTCATATCTAACTCATACTTATCTGAAATTGGCAGATCATTTCCATGTATTGCGAGAATAGAAATGATATTAGATATAAGATTTCATATATAATATAAACTTTAAAACTAGTTTATTTAATATCCTGTAAATAAAACTTTTACTTTAGATAATAAAGTATTTCAAATTCTTGAATAAGGAAGTATTTTCCCTACCTATTTGTTTGCGAAAACAGAGATTTTAATAATATGATTTCATATGAAATTAAAAACTTTATAATTAGGTTATATTACATCCTGAAAATTTAACCTTGTATAATTATTAGTAGAATATTTAAAATTCTTGAATAAGGAAATATTTTCCTTACCTTAACTTAAGACACATTGATAGCATCTTTCACAAAAGCGGGAAAAAAAAATTCAATAATAATGAAAAAAAAAAAAACCATACAAATGTTGTAACTCATTTAATGTCTTGAATATAATTTAATCTTATTTCCACCTGGAGAAAAGGGAAGAAGTTTCAGCGAACATAGTTTGGTAAGATAAATGACTTCATAATTAGGCTTTTAATCATAATGGATTAATTGAATTGGGCCTATCAGCAAAAGAGGTCAGTAAATATTGCTTAAAAAAGAAAACTGATTAGGTTTTATCATATAATCTTATATAAAATATATACACCATAATCTAATAGTCCACATCAGAAAGCCTGGAGAAAAGTTATTATTAGCGATGTTTTGATCGTTTTCATAGATATAAAACAAAGTAGATATGGGTGTCATTAATATATATCATACTCAGCCAATCAGATAAATTTTCATAGCTCCAGTACATTAATATCATCAATAATCTCATGAGCTTTTTAATAAATACCTTTCTTGTCATAGCTACTATATAA
>NC_090757.1:44856036-44868536 GCF_036898095.1 Palaemon carinicauda | reverse complement strand
ATATTCTATATTTATTATAATCAATATTAGTATCCCACCAAGAAATTTGCATTTAGCATTTCAACATCAGTTTTGAATAGAGTACCAAAGTTTATATATAATTCATAAGAGAGTCTACAAGTGAATATGCCATTATTTTCTCCTTTTTTGCTTAAATACTGAACTCTTTTTTCCAGAATAAAACCAGCATATTATCTTATATGCGGAAATATGTTCTGTGAAAAAAAATGAAAAAAAAAAAAAGTGTACCGAGCTCGACGCTTACATGGTGAACATGAACTCCTCATATTTTCACTCACACAATGATGAATTATTCATTATTATCATACTGGCTTATTAAACGAAGACTTCACTTTCATCACTTTATATTGGAGAAGACTCATTGCAAGTACATTCAATTGTAAAAAGGAAATATACAATGAAGAAATATTCACTACCACTTCATTCATACAGTGAAGAAGGATTGTTTGGCAATGCTTACGTCCATTTTATGAAAGGTAATGAGTTTTGTTCCTATACTTATAAAAAAAAAAGAGGAATTCACTATATATACCTGCAGCAATACAATGAACAAAGGTATATTAATCAACTATACCCATTATTAATTTATGGACTGACATGTTTTCAGTAGTCTCATTCTAGCTGTCTGGGTGCTTTTTTTTTTCTTTTTTAAGTTTTAAAGGGTATTCTTTTCTCTTTAGTGTCATAACCTCTGTACCATGGTCTTCCACTGTCTTGGGTTACAGTTCTCTTGCTTTAGGGTACACTCAGATACACTATTCTATTTAATTTCTCTTCCTCTTGTTCGTTAAAGTTTTCATAGTTTATACAGAACATAAATATTTTAATTTTGTTACTGTTCTTAAAATATTTTATTTTCCCTTGTTTCCTTTCCTCACAGGGTTATTTTCCCTCTTGGAGCCCCTGGGCTTATAGCATCCCGCTTTTCGAACTAGGGTTGTAGTTTAGCAAGTAATAATAATAATAATAATAATAATAATAATAATAATAATGATAATAATAATAATAATAATAATAATAATAGTGATGGGAAAGGAATACCTTTCTCTTTATGAAAAAGGAATACACGCCTATATACAATTATTGATAACATATCAATTCATATATTGATAAAAGACATACTGTCCTCATTAGCACCCATATAATTAAGTAGAATTCAGTCAAATCCATCGCCCATGCAATCAGATAAATTTACTCCCAATACGGATTTTTCTTATTAGCCTCCTTGAACCGAAGTTCAATAGCTTTGAATACCTATATACATATAAAATAATGAATCTAAATTAAGCTTTATTGCCCACAGTAAAAATGACAATAATGCAACTTTCAATTTCAATTGATATATTAAATCCAATTAATCTTCACACGTATGGTAACTTTCTGTTTTAAAATAATATTAATTAAACGATATAGTAATTATGACTTCCTCTTAACATCACGATTATAGACAATTTTCAATTCCATATATACATATTCTATAAGGAAATGACCTAATCTGTCACAATAAATAGAGTAATTCCTTGGCTTTCAAGTGAGGTAATTTCAACTTGGCTTGAATTACATCACGCAATGATTTTACAATATTCATAAGCAAAAAATCGAAGGAAAAGAAGTCAATAACAACTACATTTCCAATCGAGTAAATATATGTCGGTGAATGATTAATAATGTCATAGTAATTACAAGAGTTTGTAATGACGTAGTCCAAGGAAAAGGGGTAATTGAGAACTACATTTCTAATCAAGTCACTACATGACGGTGAATGATTAATTAATGTTATAGTAATTACGAGAGTTTGTAATGACGCAGTCCTAGGAAAAGGGGTCATTGAGAACTACATTTCTAATCAAGTCATGACGGTGAATGATTAATAATGTTATAGTAATTACAATAGTATGTGATGTAAATAATAATAATAAACTGAGCCCTAGTGTAAATAATTTTAATCTTGATTTAATGACGTAAAATTATAATTACTAAACAATAAAACGTAGTAGTATTGTACAAAGAAAAGTATATACGAAAAGTTACGTACTAAATTTAAAAGCTCAATTTATAATATAATTGAGTGAAAACAAACCATCGTGTAAAATATGTAATGTAATTTTACTTGTTTTCCAAGTATAAATAAACTTAAAGAGCCTTAGAAAAGGCACAAAAATATACCCGCGATTTATCTAGACATTAATATTACTATAAATAAGGATTACTACAACAAATCCGAACATTAGTCACCTGTACCATGCTACCTTCCTGTCCTTTTTATATCAATTCAGAAATAGCATAGTACCATAGCCTCTGTACCGTGGTCTTCCACTGTCTTGGGTTAGGGTTCCCTTGCTTGAGGGTACACTCGAGCACACTATTCTATCTTATTTCAGTTCCCCTTGTTTTCTTAAAGTTTTCAAAGTTTATATAAGAGGTATTTATTTTAATGTTGTTACTCTTCTTAAAATATTCTATTTTCCTTTTTTCCTTACCTCACTGGGCTGTTTTCCCTGTTGGAGCCTATGGGCTTGTAGCATCCTGCTTTTCCAACTAGGATTGTAGCTTAGCTAATAATAATAATAATAATAATAATAATAATAATAATAATAATGCAAAAATAAATTTTCATGAACAATTCAAAATGTCAGACAAGTGGACTTTGCACACTTTCAACTTGACAATGACCGGTATCATGAATCATATCTAGTTACCTTTCTAAGCCTTTTATAAGGACCATAGATGCTATGATATATTCTTAATATACACCCCTATATAATGGCATACCGGCCGGGCCCCTACGCTACAATGAGGGTCAAAAGAGCTACAGAATAGAAATTCATGAACTATAAAACGAAATAATATTATAATCCTCTCTTCCTACGCCTATAGACGCAAAAGGAAAGAAGATCTAACAATAATAGAACAACGTAATATAATATATAAAACAATATTGCAAGCCATGCAAACTAAAAAGGTTTTCAAAACTGGTGACAAATATTACATGGGCTTTCGAAAATTATGGGAAAAATTATTCAAGTGTTCGATGATTATGAGAAAATTGAGTAGGGGTTCGAAAATTAAGGGATAATTTGCTTACGCTTCACAAAATGATTACAACAATTAGGTAAATTTTTCAAACTTATGACAAAAACTACGTAGGCTTTCGAAAATTATGGAATATATTTACTTGAGTTTTCGAAACAGGTGACAAATATTACATTGACTATAGAAACCGATGATGAAAATTACGCTGGGTTTCAAAATGGCTGAAAGAAAAAATATTAGGCTTTCTAGACTGATAGCGTAAGCTTACAAAATGGATGAGAAAAAATGAGTAGGCTTTCGAAACTGAAAAAAAAAAAATGCGTAAACTTGAGAAACTGATGACAAAAATTACATAGCCTTTAGAAGTAGATAACGAAGACCTGATAAGCTTTGGAAACGGGTAAAATAATGGGGTGTACAAAACACCACCCATTTAGCATTCTGCTGTAGAAGAGGGCTACATATACATTCTAGACTTCTTTAAGAGAAATGTTTTGCAATATATCTTTTAGGCTTCCAGCGTGTCGACACGATAATAGTCACAGATGGTTTCAAGTTATTGAACCAAGATATATGTCTACTGGAGCTTTCATATAAGGGGCCCAAACTATACAGCAAGCTCCCACTAGATATCCGAAAGACTGAAGATATTAAGACTTTTAAGAAGTAACTGAAGACTGTTTTCTAAGTGGTTCGATAATGTGGATTTGATAATAAACACTAACTATGCTGTGCGATACACTAAGCATCTAAGAATGTATACGACAAAGCGGTGTTGTTGGGTCTTGTAGGGCACAGGGTTCCCCTGTAGGATTTTATTATTATTATTATTACTAGCCAAGCTACAACCCTAGTTGGAAAAGCAAGATGCTATAAGCCCAAGGGCCCCAACAGGGAAAAATAGTCCTAGCCCAGTGAGGAAAGGAAATAAGGAAATAAATAAATGATGAGAATATATTAACAATATATAATTCTAAAAACAGTAACAGCGTCAACACAGATATGTCCTATATAAGCTATTAACAACGTCAAAAACAGATGTGTCATAGATAAACTATAAAAAGACTCATGTCAGCCTAGTCAACATAAAAACATTTGCTCCAACTTTGAACTTTTGAAGTTCTACTGATTCAACTACCCGATTAGGAAGATCATTCCACAACTTGGTAATAGCTGGAATAAAACTTTTAGAATACTATGTAGTATTGAGCCTCATGATGGAGAAGGCCTGGCTATTAGAATTAACTGCCTGCCTAGTATTACGAACGGGATAGAATTGTCCAGGGAGATCTGAATGTAAAGGATGGACAGGTCCAGAATAACAGCCCTTAAAGTTAATGAAGTAAAGTAATGATACGGAATTGGGTATGATTCATATAATTTCCAAGATGTTTAAAGTAAAGCGAAGTAAGTATATCATATTATTCTGAGACTGTTTACTGTGAGCAACAGAAAGGGAATAAGATAGTTTACCTGATTTTCTTGAAATAAATTCTTTTCAAATTACCAACTTAGAGGGAAAAAGTCCGGCATCATATTATCTTTTATTAAACTGCGCATTATACTGCATTTATTTATTTAGTGGTGTACAATAACAGGTTAGAAAGAGATTAGAAAGGCGTTTTGCCATATCCTTTTTAGATTGCTCAAAATCCAAATGAGAACGACGTATATCATATCTGTCTTTGACTGTTCTACAATAGAAAAGAAAAAAAAGAATATATCGATTTCTTTTAATTTTCGTGTTAGGCCACTAATTACGAACTTATAACTGTCATGTCAATATACAATATAGTACTGCACTGTAGTTTTAGCTTTCAATAAATGAAAATTATAAGAAGGATCCTTGCAGTCTCTGACAAGTCAAGTGCCATTTTTTAAAAGCAAGGTACTTTTTATGATCAACTCTCTACAGAAAGGAATGATCCTTCTAGTGTCCGAAAATCCATGTCTTTTTTTTTTTTTTTTTTTTGTAAACAGGGTACTTTTTATTTTTCTTTCTTTTTCAATCCTTAGAGGATATAGATCACATCCTTAATCTAAAACAAAAAATGTACAGCAACAATGTATTTCTTTCTTGGAGCATATCAATTAAGTATTAGAATGTCATGTACGATATTCTATCTATGCTTTTTGGAATAAGCAGTAAAAGATTCAATTCCTCCTACGATTGTTTTTAATAGGGAAGGAACGGATGTATAATTTACTGTTTTTACAGTGTTTTCATTAAGTAGTTGCACGACTACCATATCCTTCTTAGAATGCTCAACATAAGAAGGACGTTTATCATATCAGATTTGGATTCTTTACTATTAGTGGGAGCTCGACTTGTCTATATCCTTATTAGATTGCTTATAATAAAGAGGAAATTTCGTAGAACTTATTAACCTTAGTTTGATCAAAATAAGAAGTACGTACATTATAAACTTCAAAAATTGTTTACATTAAGTAGGAGTGTGAAATACATCCTCATTAGATTACATAAATTGAGTGGGAAATGTAAGCATATTATGTACTTATACTACCTACTATAATATGTAATTAGACGTAGATAACATTCTTTAGGGACTGAATAAATAAGAAATTGGGTGTATGCCATTTTCTAATATTCACACTATGTAGAAAAGGGACGATTTTTAATATCCTTCTTGGACAGCTTCCAGTAAGCAAGAATACGATATAAATTACAACACTTCAGACTGCCTAAAATATCAAGATGAATGAAGCATATCAATCATTTCTAGACAATTTCCACTAAGGAAGAGTTTGACATAAATCACAACATTTTCAAACATCTACAATAATGCTATATAAATCATATCAATATAAGACGGTTGACAAAAATGAGAAGGACGTATATCAAATTCTTATTTAATGTCAATAATAAGGAGGAATGGGAAGAGCATTATGTCCAGCTGCGAATGCTTGAAAAGGGGACTTAAACGAATAGCTTTTAGTTTCTAACTATTTTTCCTTAGTAATGGATGTCGTCATCATCATCATCATCATCATTATTATTATTATCATTATTATCATTATCATTATTATTATTATTATTATTATTATTATTATTATTATTATTATTATTATTATTATTATTATTAGCTAAGATACAAGCCTGGTTGAAAAAAACCAAAATACTACTAGCCCAAAGACTCTAATAGGGAAAATAGCCCATTGAACATAGGAAATACGGTATAGTAAATAAACTTTGTATAAGTAATGAATGTAAAATATAAATTCTTTAAAGATCAGTAACAACGTCAAAATAGGTCAGTCATATAAACTCTAAAATAAGACTTTAATCAACCTGTTCAACAGAAACGAACTTACACAAAGTTTGACCTTCTATAGTTCAACCGATTCAACCTCCAGATTACAAAGATCATTTCACAATCTGGTCACAGTTATTATTATTATTATTATTATTATTATTATTATTATTATTATTATTATTATCATCAAGTGCTAAGTTACAACCCTAGTTGGAAAAGCAGGATACAATAAGCCCAGGGGCCCCAAACAACGAAAATAGCCCAGTGAGGAAAGGAAACGAAGAAAAATGAATTATTTTCAGAACAATAACATTAAAATGAATATCTCCTATATAAACTAGAAAAACTAACAAAACATGAGAAAGAGAAACAAGATAGACTAGTGTGCCCGAGTGTACCCTTAAGCAAGAGAAGTCTAATCCAAGACAGTGGAAAACCATAGTACAGAGGCTATGGCACTACCCAAACCTAGAGAACAATGATTTGATTTTAGAGTGCCATTCTCCTAGAAGAGCTGCTTACCATAGCTAAAGAGTCTCTTCTACCCTTAACTAGAGGAAAGTGGCCACTGAACAATTACAGTGTTGTAACCCCTTGGGTGAAGAAGAATTGTTTGGTAATCTCAGTGTTGTCAGGTGTATGAGGACAGAGGAGAATATGTAAAGAATAAGCCAGACTATTGTGTGTGTAGGCAAAGAGAAAATGAAACATAACCAGAGAGAAGGATTCAATATAGTAGTGTCTGGCCAGTCAAAGGACCCCTAACTCTCTAGCAGTAGTATCTTAACGGGTGGCTGGTGCCCTGGCCAGCCTACTTCCTACTATAGTTGGAATAACAGTTTTAGAATATGGCGTAGTGTTAAAGCTTATGACCGAGAATACAAGACTGTTAAAATTCAAGGCATACCTAGTTCGATGTACAGGATTGTACAGTCTGGAAAGATCTGAATGCAATGGATCATCTGAATAATGAAAAATCTTATGCAAAATACATGAAGAACTGACTGAACGATGGTACCAAAGATTGATATCCAATTTCGGAATAAGGAATCTAATAGACAAGTTTCTAACCAATAAATTAAGATGAGAGTCAGCAGAAGACGATCTGGCAGGAAAACAATCCTCGAAACAAAATAAAAGGAAATAATTGTAATATTTCCTGAGGATGAATTGCCCTTTCTTGACTGCTAGAAATAACGATGAGATTTCTAGTCAGATCATCATCATCATCATCATCATCATCATTATTATTATTATTATTATTATTATTATTATTATTATTATTATTATTATTATTATTAGCAAAGCTGCAACCCTAGCCGAAATGCAGGTTGGTATAAGCCCCTGGGTTCCAACTAAGGAAATAGCCCAATGACGAATGGAAATAAGGAAATATATAAGCTATACACATGAGGAGTAATGAACGAAATAAGTATGGCATAATGTCAATTCTTGTTACCCTACTTAAGATGAAGAATATACAAAAGTACGCCTTATCCTTCTGCTGTATACCCTATATTTCATTGACTCATGATATTAAGGAAATGAGATCATACATCATATTCTTCTAACAATGTATGAAATAAATAGAATAAGGAAACTTATGGTAATATTCCCTTTTGATTATACAAGGCAGAATATATTCCGATCGGCCCCGTTGATTCTGTTTGAAGCTAAGAACAGAATAACAAAGTTTCGATGGTTTTTTAGGTATTCAGATAACATGAACAATATACTCTGTTAATATAAACTGTAATTTTAATCGGAAATTCTCTGTAAAAATATACTGTTCTCAGCTGTATTTCAGTAAAACATAGGTGACCGAATTGTACCCTAATTTGTTATTATCTTTTACGGGTGGTTGACCGTAATTTAACTCCTTTACGTCAATATGTCCTTTTTTAAAACGGAAAATGCCTGGCAACATTTATTCCAGAATTTTTACCATTTTTTGTTTCTGCAAATTTATAACAGTATAGTCTTCGATATGTTTAATAAAATTTGTGTAATAAGTGTTATGAAATTCATATATGTAATTATGTGTCAAGATGAGATTCACATTACAATACAATGGATTGGGTATGTTCTTATTTGATAGTTTTGTCAGTAAATTTGAAAGAAATGTTAAATTATGTGAGGGTAACACACACGAATGTGATAGGATTTCGATAATAAACAGCCAAATGTTATTTGTATCTTTGGAAAGCTTATTAAAAACAAAAAGGTCCATCGTGGGGATAATTAATTGCTTCTATTAGTCATAGGCCAACAGAATGAGAGAGAGAGAGAGAGAGAGAGAGAGAGAGAGAGAGAGAGAGAGAGAGAGAGAGAGAGAGAGAGTTTTAAAGGATAACAAACTATCAACTAAACTCAATTTGGATAAAAATAACTACATCGGAAGGCAAATAAAATATAAAGTTGACGATAATACATTTGTCACATTTAGAAACGGATAAAACAGTACATAGGTCGCACACAATGTCAAATATATAATTGACATTTGATTTCGTAACGAAGAAGCTAGAGCAAGTTTGGACATTGTTTTTTGGAGTATTGAATGTTTGAATTTCCTCTGACAATATACTTTTTGACGCATTTTGTTACCATGCATGTCCAGGAAATTGAACCGAGGTATTGTCTTCTTACAAATTTGAAGTTATATGTAACTAACACGTATACCTACTGGAGAAATATATTACTGGGTTATAGGAAAGAACAATTATAAAGCATAAAGAGTTGACTTAAAAGGGTACATTTTTTAAATAATACAGGTTTTATTTATAGCATACATATCACAGTCCAGAAAAAAAAATGTTTGTAGGGGATGCATGACAAGTGAGAATGAATAGTGGCTGAATTGTAATGTCCTTTTCTAAATCAAGGTGTTTACAATATTTAAATAATGCCAGGAACCTCTGATTAATTTCAAAACTTGAAAAAAAAAAAAAAACACCAGATAAAGGCATATGCTGATGCATGAATATACACCAGTCTAAATGCATACATGCATACGTACATTATTAACATTATTATTACTACTAGCTAAGCTACAGCCCTACATGGACAATCAGGATGTAGTAAGCACATGGGCTCCACTCGGGAAATAGCCCTGTGAGGAAAGGAAATAAGAACATATACATAATAGTGTGCCGGAGTGCACCCTCAAGTAAGAGAACTATTTCTCAAAACAGTGGAATGTCATAGTACAGAGGGTATGGTATTACCCAAGACTAGAGAACAATGTTTTGATTTTAGAGTGTCTTTCTAGAAGAGCTGCTTGCCTTAACTAAAAAAACTTCCCTACCATTACCAAGTGGAAAGTAACCACTGAGCAATCACAGTGCAATATTAAACCTCTCAAGTGAATTAGAATGTTTTACATAGTTTAGTGTTGTCAGGTGTATGAGGAAAGAGGAGAATGTGTAAAGAATAAGTCAGACTACTTGGTATACGTGTAGGAAAAAGATAATTGAACCGAGACCAGAGAGGGATCCAATGTAGTCCTTCTTGCCAGACAATAATATCTTGATCAGGAATAATAAATTTAATACATCGTAAGTTCTTGGCCAACAAATTAAGATGATATTCCGCGGCTGAAGACCACAGAAAACAATACTTGAAACAAGGTAGAATGAAAGAGCCAAAGCACTTCTTTAGAATAGATTGATCACTGATGATCTTAAAAAGGCTCAATAAGCCCTTTTTTGAGCAATTGAGGAAGACACAGACCTAATGGTCCTCAAAAGTGAATTTGCTATTAAGAATCACATTCGGATGTCGAGGAGCCACTGTCCACGACCTACTCGCAATCATACATTGAGTTTTTATAGGGTCCAACTTCATGGTCCACAATTTTATCCTCGCACTAATTTTAGCTAGATCTTTAATGAGGCATTTAGCAACCCGAGATCTACATTCAAGAGATGGAATTGATGCAGAGTAGCATCTTCTGCCTATGCAACGAATTGTTTTCTAGACCAAGCAACATATGTGTATGTTGTATGGAAAGTATTGGGCCAAGAACACTACCTTAAGGGACACCAGATATCACATACCTATACTAACTATAAAGCCCATCAAACAACAATGCTTTGCGATCTAATACTTAAAAATTAATAATGATGGTAAAAAAGACCCTCCCAATCCCAACGGTTTTAGTTTGAAAAAAGGGCCACGTGATTAACAAGGTCAAAAGCAGTACTAAAATCATGGAAACTAATATGCACTTCTTCACCACAATGTAAAAAGGGTATCACATGCTCCAAATTGAAAACTGGGGAACAGATGATTACCTCAAGCATACCAATTTAGACGTTTTGCCAAAAAAAACATAGAAAAATCTTCAGATATTATGGGAGTTATGGAAATTGAATGGTAATTAGCTGGACCTTAGCTACCACAAGCACATTTTCATAATAGAGTCTCATTACCAATTCTCTAAAAATTGCTAAAAGAAGCTCTTCGTGCTAACATGGGAAGAAATAATAGGTAACTTAGGAGGTAAGAATCTACAGTCTTCATGAAAATAAAAACCGAAAGAAATATATAATTTGGGTTTACACCTTCGTAAGAATCAAGGTCCATCAAGAGAGCTTCAATTTCACGAGATCGAAAAGCTAAACTAGCTAATTTAGCTTGAGGAAAACAGGAATGAGAAAGATCAAGTTTCTCGTTACTCTGCTTTGTCAAACATAGGAGCCAAAAGGGTTACCTTTTCCTTTTGACAGTTATTGGCAGAGCCATCTGGTTTAAGTAAAGGAGGAGTTGTTATTTCTACACCAAAGAGTGCCGATTTAAGAATAACCCACCACTTATATTCCTGGGTTGCACCAGAAAGGGTTTCTTTTTATGGTTGAATTGAGCAAAAGCTCTTAGCTGAGTATACTTTGATGCCAAGTCAAATCTGATCTACTACCCTTCCAGTGATGCTAGGCCTCCAGCTTCTCAAAATAAATGTGTTTACAATCAATATAGCCTAATCCTGAATACATAGCTCACATAAAGAACAGGAACATCTTACTTTTCAAAGCAAGATATTCAGAAATTTCACACATAGAAACTTAGAGAAAACATGACTTTAAACGATTCTACTGACAGTGATAATGAGGCAACAGCACCTTCAAACACTTAGCTAATAATTTAAGGTAATTGTAATATTTCAGCAGCAACAGCAAGAGATACGACTTGGAATGATTCTATATACTGTTAAAAATTTGCCGTAAAAAAAAAGAAAAACGGTAAATATCATGGAATAAATGTTGCCAGGCATTTACAGTCTTAAAAACAGATATATTGGCGTAAAGGAGTGATATTACGGTCACCAACCCTTAAACTATAATAACAAAGTATGGTAAAATTACGGTCGCCTGTATTTTACTGAAATACGGTGGAGAACCGAATATCTTTACGGAGGAATCCGTTTAAAATTGCGTTTTTTTAAGTGTTCACCGCAAAATATCAGAGGATATAGTTCTAAAAGAGCTCAGGTGACGTTGATGGACAGATATGTGCCAATAGCAAGAAATATAATTTTGAAGTGATTCTAAATATAGCAAGGATGAGGTAACAGAATCAAGAAAATCTCAGCTGATATCATGGTAGGATAGAAGTTGTTTGGCAAAGAACAATGACAACTATGAATGTGCCTGTAAAAGAAAACACAATGAAATGCCAGTTTCGGAAGGCTCGGTTGATAATGGAGAAGGATGAGAGTCTGATGTGAAAAAAAAAAGATATGGAAAGAATGAGGCAACTGTATCCTAGATTGCTTAAATGGTAACAGATGAGGAAGGAAATGTGACTATATGCAAGTAAAACAGCTTTGAGCAAATTTATAGACAACAAGAATAATGCAACAGGATTGTTAGGTTCCAAATTGATGATTGAGAAGGATGAATTATTTTGAAAAATTATTAATACAGAGGTCACTGAATAATTAAAAATAAACAGTAACTGGGAAATTCAAGAAATTTGGATTTTTTTTTCTTTTGAAAATTCGACAATTAAACAATGAAAACTTTATTCTGATAATACAGATCTATATTGTTCCTATACAAACAACATGAATAACTTTGAAACATTATGAAAATATCTTTGGTGATGAAAAAAGATCCTTAACGTTTTTTAAGGAAATAGAGAAGTATGGAAATGTTTCTGCTATCAAGAGGGTAT
>NC_090757.1:44851036-44853536 GCF_036898095.1 Palaemon carinicauda | reverse complement strand
CTTATGCCATATATGTAGAAAGAGTAGACACCGGTCATTATATATATATATATATATATATATATATATATATATATATATATATATATATATATATATATATATCTATATATACATATATATGTATATACATATATATATTATATATATATATATATATATATATATATATATATATATATATATATACATATATATGAATTAATTTGGAGTTTTCTGGAATTGATCCCAATATCGTTTTTTATGAGTAAAAAAAAAGAGGAAATTCAATTAAAAACCATAAAAGCAAAGTTGTAAGGAAAGGTATTGTTATTATATGATTGCTCAAACGCTTCAGTTACTGTGTCTATTGGCACAAATGCTAATGCTGGTAGCACTGTCATATGTAAAGCAAAACTGGTAATTGTTTCATATTTTTGTTATAAGCCACAAAAAAAAAATAAAAATAAAAAATAAAAACACCACTTGTTTCGTTCTGGAAATTCTTTCAAGCAAGCTTTCATTATCACTCTCTCGATACAGATCGTTATTGATAATGGTGTACATATAGATTCAAGATTCTTTATCTATACGCTTTTCCAGTGGTCTCATAAATCAGAAATTGATCACTCATGATTAGTTCAGGTGGGAAAACTATTTCACTGCAAGTTGATGGTAGCGTCGGCGGCCCAGCCAGAGTTTGTTATCTTATAGGAGAAGGACACTCCAAAATCAAACCATTGTTTACTAGTCTTGGGTAGAGCCATAGCCTCTGTAATTTCTCTTCCTCATGTTTTATTTAAGTTTTTTATTGTTTATATAGTTGATATTTATTTAAATATTATTCTTAAAATATTAATTTTTTCCTTGTTTTCTTTCCTCAATGGGCTATTTTTCCTGTTAGAGCCCCTGGGCTTCTAGCATTCTGTTTTTCCAACTAGGCTTGTAGCTTAGCAATTAATGATAATAATAATAATAATAATAATAATAATAATAATAATAATAATAATAATAATAATTTCTCTTTTCGTATTTTGCACCTTTGGTAGTTGGCGAACAACAGTTTGATCGCAATTATACGAGTATACTAGATAAAAGTGATTGGGTTGCATGTTGTTTTGACTTAGCCAGATGACGTATTTTCGACACAATTGCCTTTGCTGAAATTTATTGCGTATCTACTGCATGGCTGTGATCAGTAGATTTAAATATTTTATCATTTTAAGTAATCATATGAGCATGAAATTTCATCATAAGATATTCATAGCTCTCCCAATAAACAGGTTCAATGCATTCACCATTCCCTCTTTGATTCTACAAACTCAAGAGGCAACTTAAATATTTCCAAAATAAGTGAAATATATTTTTTTGTTTTGATAAGGTGATACAAAGAATTGTATTTTAATAAGAAAACAAAATTAGCAGGTCAGCACTTATTGTAAAGGACCAATATTTTAACAATACCTCATCTTAAATGTCTTCCGTAGGGTCATCCTCAATGTCTTCTGTATGATCCTTGAATTTCCTGGGATATACAGTATTATTATGATTATTATTACTAGCCAAGCTACAACCCTAGTTGGAAAAGCAAGATGCTATAAGCCCAAGGGCTCCAATAGGGAAAAATAGCCCAGTGAGGAAAGGAAATAAGGCAAGAAAATAAATGATGAGAATAAATTAACAATATATCATTCTAAAAAGTATCAGCGTCCAAACAGATACGTCCTATATAAACTATTAACCACGTCAAAAACGGATATGTCATATATAAACTATAAAAAGAGTCATGTCAGCCTGGTCAACATAAAAACATTTGCTCCAACTTTGAACTTTTGAAATTCTACTGATTCAACTACCAGATTAGGAAGATCATTCCACAACTTGGTAACAGCACGAATAAAACTTCTAGAATACTGTGTAGTAGTGAGCCTCATGATGGAAAAGGCCTGGCTGTTAGAATTAACTGCCTGCCTAGTATTACGAACAGGATAGAATTGTCCAGGGAGATCTGAATGTAAAGGATGGTCAGAGTTACTACCAAAAAAGTATTTAAGAAGTTCTTTCTGTAAATATTTTTTTTTTTTTTTTTTTTTGGTATTAGGAATTTAATCCTTCAAGTGTATTTATAAATAATAAATAAAAATGTTCCCATTTTTATTATTGTACTTTTATACTCAAATTCATAAGGTTGTACAGTAAATAGTAAACAATTAGTTTTATTACAAAATATCACGAAGAACTTGATCTGTTTCATGTTATAGCAACTATTCATACTAATTAACAAAGTAAAGAGTACGTAACTATTCCTTTCAACTGTTAACAAGATTTCTCAGTAAATATCATGATGTTTATATATGAGTGTAAACTTTCGACTTATTGTTTTAAATAAACTGCTTTAGACAAATTTTTTTAAGTAAATTGCATTTTAGACATTTTTTTTTTTTTTAAACAAACTCGCCTGATATATTAACGGAGGACATTTCGTAGTGATAAAGCTTGCCTATGAAATTCACACAATGTC
>NC_090757.1:44821036-44831036 GCF_036898095.1 Palaemon carinicauda | reverse complement strand
TCGTGCTGAAAATATCAAAAGTTTAGTAACAATCATATTGTGCTTAATTGTATGTTTACGTGCTAAATTTATAGAGTAAAAGTCATATAAAATTATAATTGAGGCACAGGCCTTTAAAAGATGAAAAAAAATATCTTTAGTAGAAAAACAAATGCACAAAAAATAAGAAGGCTATACAAGGAAGCAACATCGGATTATGAACATGGACCTCTATAATAACATTAAGGAAATATGTAAACACAGGAAAAATGCAATATTATACAAGAAAGTAACATCTGATCAAGAACACGGATCTTTTTAATAAGATTAAGAAAATGTGTAAAAAAGAAAAGAAAAAATGAGGCAATACTATACAAGAAAGTAACATCGGATCAAGAACACTTATCTTTATAATAAGATTAAGAAAATGTGTAAAAAAAAAATAAAAAAAAAAATGCAATACTATACAAGAAAGTAACATCTAACATCGGATCAAGAACACGGATCTTTATAATAAGATTAAGAAAATGTGTAAAAAAGAAAAGAAAAAATGAGGCAATACTATACAAGAAAGTAACATCGGATCAAGAACACTTATCTTTATAATAAGATTAAGAAAATGTGTAAAAAAAAATTTAAAAAAATGCAATACTATACAAGAAAGTAACATCTAACATCGGATCAAGAACACGGATCTTTATAATAAGATTAAGAAAATGTGTAAAAAAAGAAAAGAAAAAATGAGGCAATACTATACAAGAAAGTAACATCGGATCAAGAACACTTATCTTTATAAGATTAAGAAAATGTGTAAAAAAAAAAATAAAAAAAAATGCAATACTATACAAGAAAGTAACATCTAACATCGGATCAAGAACACGGATCTTTATAATAAGATTAAGAAAATGTGTAAAAAAGAAAAGAAAAAATAAGGCAATACTATACAAGAAAGTAACATCGGATCAAGAACACTTATCTTTATAATAAGATTAAGAAAATGTGTTAAAAAAAAATAAAAAAAAATGCAATACTATACAAGAAAGTAACATCTACCATCGGATCAAGAACACGGATCTTTATAATAAGATTAAGAAAATGTGTAAAAAATGAAGAAAAAATAAGGCAATATTATACAAGAAAATAACATCGGATCAAGAACACGGATCTTTAATATGATTAAGAAAATGTGCAAAAAAAAAAAATGCAATAATAAACAGGAAAGTAACATATAACATCGGATCAAAAACACGGATCTTTATAATAAGATTGAGAAAATGTATAAAGAAAATTTCCTTTTTAAAAATGCAAGACTATATAGGAAAGTAACATCTAACATCGGATCAAGAACACGGATCTTTATAATAAGATTGAGAACATGTGTAAAGAAAATTCTTTTTTTTTTTAAATGCAAGACTATATAGGAAAGTAACATCTAACATCGTATCAAGAACACGGATCTTTATAATAAGATTGAGAAAATGTGAAAAGAAATTAAAAAAAAAAAGCAAGACTAAATAGGAAAGTAACATCTAACATCGGATCAAGAACACGGATCTTTATAATAAGATTGAGAAAATGTGTAGAGAAAATTTCCTTTTTAAAAATGCAAGACTATATAGGAAAGTAACATCTAACATCGGACCAAGAACACGGATCTTTATAATAAAATTGAGAACATGTGTAAAGAAAATTCTTTTTTTTTTTTTTTAAATACAAGATTATATAGAAAAGTAACATCCAACATCGGACCAAGAACACAGATCTTTATAATAAGATTGAGAAAATGGGTAAAGATTTTTTTTTTTAAAGGCAAGACTACATAAGAAAGTAACATCTAACATCGGATCAAGAACACGGATCTTTATAATAATACTGAGAAAATGTGTAGAGAAAATTTCCTTTTTAAAAATGCAAGACTATATAGGAAAGTAACATCTAACATCGGATCAAGAACACGGATCTTTATAATAATACTGAGAAAATGTGTAGAGAAAAATTTCCTTTTTAAAAATGCAAGACTATATAGGAAAGTAACATCTAACATCGGACCAAGAACACGGATCTTTATAAGATTGTGAAAATGTATAAAGATTTTTTTTTTTAAATGCAAGACTATATAGGAAAGTAACATCTCACATCGTATCAAGAACACAGATCTTTATAATAATATTGAGAAAAAAGAAAAAGAATGCAATACTATACAAAAAAGTAATTTTGGAACTAAATTATATTATATTGAAGGCACAGGGCAAATCTGTAATTACTGTACAGAATAAACGTAACCATGCTATTACAAGGTGCTACCTTGCTTGGATTCTAAACGGCCCCATTTGTCCCCAACCAGCTCCCCTAGCGGGTAACACGGATTATCTGAGGAATCCAGGGGGCGTCGCCCCCTAAACAGTGAAGATGAGTTCGGATCAGGTAAATCTTGAGCTATACCCCTCTGCTGTTACATCAGTAGAAGATTTTCCTTTGAGAGGCTTCAGGTTGGGCTATCATTAAATCTTATTCTTGAGCGTTATTCATCAGAGCGGATCTATTGAGTTTCATGAGTTCAAACGGTTTGAAATAGTAATTTGAACATCTAAATCTAAGAATAAAACATACTTGGACTATTATTATTATTATTATTATTATTATTATTATTATTATTATTATTATTATTATTATTATTATTATTATTATTATTTTGATTGTATTGTTGTAGGTGTTGAAAATAATAAAAATGTCTAAAACCTCCATTGTACAACCTTCCAAATATCAGAGGATAGGCAAAAAAAAAAAAAAAAAAAAAAAAAAATATATATATATATATATATATATATATATATATATATATATATATATATATATATATAATGCCTGTTGGTAAATGTTGTATTTTTTTTATTTATCTCCCAAAATGAAACTTTAAAAAAACTATTATTCTATAGAAAGTATAATTTTCCTTCTTTTGATAAAATTTTAATGTATCCTAACTCACGAATATGGATATCAAGCTAGAGAGTAGTAAACAAAATCTTTCCTATGGTCAATTCTTTTTAGTTAGGCAGATTTGCACCGACTCGCAAGGGTGCCCTTTTAGCTCAGAAAAGTTTCCTGATCGCTGATTGGTTGGACAAGATAATTCTGACCAATCAGAGAGCAGGAAACTTTTCCGAGCTTAAAGGGCACCGCTGCGAGTCGGTGCAAATGCACCTCATTAAAAAAAATTGAGTATAGGTGGTTAGCGAACCTTCATACAAATCTGCTGATTCAAAGTCTGCTTAAGAGCAGTCCAGTCTTCCGTCAGAACATATCATTGCCACTCCTGGGGCTCAAGACAGGAATCCAGTGAGTTGAAAATATGGAGATATTAGTATTTAAAATCCATTATCGTAACTCTTCCTAAGTTATTTTATTTCAATTGCTTATTAATTTTCATATAGTTTATTCATTTGCTTATTTCCTTTCCCAGCTGGGAATTTTTCATTGTTCGACCCCTTGGGCTTATAGCATCTTCTTTTTCCAACTAGGGTTGTAGCTTAGCTAGTAATATTAGTAATAATAATATTGATAGCAACAACAACAACAATAACAATAATAATAATAATAATAATAATAATAATAATAACAACAATAATAATAATAATAATAATAATAATAATAATAATGATGATAATGATGATGATGATGATGATATATTTCATCTTTTGGGCTGCATAAAAAATACTGTAGTTGAACTGAGTCATCACTTTTTTTTTTTTACTTTACTGCTTTTACAGAGATTATAAGATGGAAGCGGATGGTATTTTCTCTCAAACTAAACATGCAAATTCCTAAATACTATTTAAATAAATTACAAAATTTATGGAAGGCACTTTGCTTTTAAAAGGTATCTCTAGGAGCGATTTTAAAATCAGTCACTTCTACCCGTTCGATTAGCTTGAATGCAAACGCATGACTCCATTATTCTTAATGTCAATTTGAATTTAAAAGGTTGTCCCCTAAAACACGACAGAGTTACTATAAAGGACGTTTAATTACAGTAGTTGAATATCTTGTATTATTCATCTTGTTTTGTTTTCTTTAATTTGTAACCCGGCGATGTTCTGTAATAGCCATTAAACGGTACTGAGATGATTACTGTATCCTTACTATAAAGTACTTTTAATTAGCAGATACCTATCTTGTATTATTCATTTGATTTGTTTATTTTCCATCCTGGCGCTGTTGAGTAATTTACTTTCCGTTTATTTCCAAATAAAACTAAACCAATATTATTACTTTTAGCTGAAACAGTTTAACTCAACTTAACAATATTACTTATGAAATCAATACCACAAAATTGAGAATAAAACTTTGATTAAATAAACTAAAACTAGGAAGGTTAAACACCATGAGCATCGAAAACCGAAAATTCCCAATTTTGATGGAATTTTGTCATTACTGCAACCAACACGATCAAGGTCTTTTAAAAATAGTGAATGAAGCGGGTGAACCAGGAAATGGATATAGTATATTAGGACGATGTGTTTATTATTGGAACGATATAACTGAGTATTTACCCACATCAATGACCTTCCGAGTCTGAATAATTTGATGCTACAGTTTTCATACCAGAGCCTATTTTATTCTAATTTTCAAGCCTGAATCGTTTGATATCCAGTTATTTCCTTCTGATTCATAGTTTACACTCATATTCATAGACTTTTATGTGCGTTTTGGTAAAGGACTAAAGGGGTTTCTAGTATGATAATTTCAACTGCACAACTAATTAATTTTTATTGTTGAGTGGTATGCAGACAGTTCCGTTGTATATGGAAACCATATGGGTGAACAGTTCACAAAGAAAAAAAAAAAAAAAAAATCTTGTTGGATAAACTCACCAGTTAGTATAAAAAAGAAGAAAATAAAAGAAAAAATAGTAACTTATTAATACAAACATGGAAATAATATAAGATAAAAATATTCTAGCAAACACGTAATTGCAGACAAACCAGAGAACAAGCAAAACACACATATATGAATCAATATGTATGTATGTATTTATGTGCGCATCTATGTATATTTATGTACAATAAATATAATTATGTAAAAGTTGTGAAGTAACTAAAGCATTAATACAAAATGAACATAATTAAATACGTTCAAAGACGAATAATCTTCGATGTGACTGAGAACGTAATTACTAACTTTAAAAGTTTCGGTTAACTATCTATGATATTAGAATTATATATATATATATATATATATATATATATATATATATATATATATATATATATTAATATATATATATATATATATATATATATATATATATTTATATATATGTATATATTTATATATATGTATATATTTATATATATACAAATATATATATATATATATATATATATATATATATATATATATATATATATATATATATATATATATATACACATACATATATACATATATATTCCAAATTCCCGATCAATACCTGAAATTTAAATCCGAGATGTTGAATTCTTCCGTAAGACTTCGTTTCCCTTGAATATATCCACATAACAAGTAATTTCTAAAGCATTTAATGCCAAAAGCTGGTAGCTTTCAAGAAATAACTTTGACAAAAACAAAAAAAAAAACTACTTCATAACTAATGTCATTGCAAGACAAAATATTCAGAAACGATGTGTTGAATGCGCAGAATTTCTTTCCGACCAAAGTTCGCGTAGGCGTAACACCTTGAAAATGGGAATTTCTAAGGCAAGCTGCAACTCACAATTAATTCCTCTCTAATTGAATAAATTACTATCTTGAATGAAGATGCTACTGTAAAGATAAAGTATTTCAAAGTTTTGAGAAAAAAAAATTGTCCGAGTCAATAATTTCATGAATAAACGTCAATAATATCGTTATTCTTATCGAGTCATGTAATAGAAACCTTCTTTTTCAAAGGGAATAATATTACTATAGAAGTATTCAGAGTAAATAACATTACAAGACCACATATTTTCAAGGTAAATATTAAACAAATAACCAATGATATCCAATAACATAAATAAAATATAAGTTTTCCGATATGATTAGATTCCTTGATGGATTAAACCACAAGTCCACCGATTTTGTAAGAGCATAAGAAAGCAGCTTCCAACAACAACAACAACAACAACAACAGTAAAGTACTAAATTTTAAAAGAATAATTTATGATATCCAGTAATTTCCTAGGTGAGTAACGTCGTATAGTTTGCAATTACCAGCCAATTTTTTAAATGTAATCAATAACGCTATATGCCCATCATAACGATTATTCAGTTCAAACTGCCCAAAACTAACTGGTAATATTAATGACTACTTATGGTAAATAAAATATTCGAGTGCCTATGAATAATGTTAACCAAGAGACACGTTCCTTTTAAGACACTACATCTACGTGACGGCATACCCAGACTATATATTCAGTTATGTTCAAAATCAGCTTCCAGATGGAGGTACTGTATAGCCTTGTATCTCCAAGTAACATAATTGTTCAATATTATCTATAGCTTCCAAAGTAGTATAACACACCAGAAGTAACATCAATAACAAGTTCAGGTGATGGTCCACTACATAACAGGTAGTTTGCATGATAACACACCAAGACCGTCATTACCCAGTCTAATGATACGTTCTAAAAGAGTTCACTGCATAGAAAGTAATATCCAAAATACACTCCCGAGTAAGAAAATTGTTCTCCAAAACAATAACAGCTTCCAAGAGGTGATTCGAATATCAATATGAACTGATCTCCAGTTACTATCATTATTATTATCATTATTACTTGCTAAGCTACAGCCCTAGTTGGAAAAACAGAATGCTATAAGCCCAGGGGCTCCAACAGGGAAAATAGCCCAGTAAGGAAAGGAAAAAAGGAAAAAATATATATTTTAACAATAATAAGATAAATATCTCTTACATAAACTATAAAAACTTCAACAAAACAAGAGGAAGAGAAATTAGATAGAATAGAGTGCCCCAGTGTACCCTCAAGCAAGAGAACTCTAACCCAAGACAGTGGAAGACAATGGTACAGAGGCTATTGCTTTAAAACATCGAAGTCTCATGCTATAAATCACTCAAAATTTCAAACAGCTGTCAAAGGCTGTTTAAGTGTCTCAGAAGAAATATTAATGGTGTGTTTGGAGTAATTAAAACTACACATAATCGAAACAATAAAAACCAGCAAATCATACTAATGATGGGCAACAAGCTACAAATAAATAGACCATAAAAAAAAATAGAATTCAACATATATAGAAAAAATATTGAATATGTTTATAAATCCTCTGTGATTCAGTAATCATTGCTGTTTGTTTTACACATCTAGATTGAAGACATAATTAATATTGCGTATATAAAGCAAATACTAAACTCATATAGCATTATATTAAAGAGAGATGCACACAATAATGAAAATCGGATCACATAAAAATTGGTTGACTATTAAAAGGATTATTCAAAAATGTGTTCATAAATATGGAGGATTCGTTTCATAATGCTAAAAATTATATCTCGTCGTGTTGCAGGAGCCATTGGTTTTGTAGAAGGAAATTTCTTGGATCAGTTCTCATGAATTACGATTTTAATTCTTAAGATATCATGTTTTATGACGACCAAACACAAGATGAGAATCAGACCGTGAGAGATATTGAGAGAGGAAGAAAAACAGGTGTAATGATCGACTAATAATTCTTGTCAATCATTACCATCCATCTGAGGAGGCATACATGGTGAGGAAGAATAAAAAACCAGTGGTGTTAACAATACAATCACAGCACAAGTATACCCTTCTATCTAAACTGTGGAATAGTGTAATACATAACATCTAAATATACGATATTTAGATGCTGTGTATTACACTGTTCCACAGTTTAGATATGAGGGTATACTTGTGCTTTGATTGTATTGTTAACACCACTGGTTTTTTCCTTCTTCCTCACCATGTATGCCTCCTCAGATGCTTCTTTTCACTCTAGATTAGTAGCTCTTGCCATAACTCACCAAATATATATTGACCACCAAAAGAATAACACTCAACAATTAGACACTGAAGAAATGGCGTTCAGAGTAACCAGAAAAAATTTAATTAAACATGAGACTAAAGGTTTGTGCTCTGATGGTACTATCAACAATTCGCAATAAATATATTTCTGAAAGTGCAAATGAAGAGAACAACTATTCATTAAGGTTTGTGTTATTACAGAGTAGATGAAAAAGTAAATTCATGTATGTAAGGGAGAGGAACTAGTGATCAGATGTATACCTGATCATTATTTGGCTGAAAAGAAAGCTTAAATAACACGGACTTTAGGTTAAATGTGAAGTGCCAAAGTGTGGTTATAGTTGTGATAAGAAAAACATACATTTGGACGGGGTAAAACACACCAATGTAGAGGAGTATAAGAATGGCAATTAAAATTCAAGGAAAGGCACTGCGGAATCATAATAGACTATTCAAAGGTATGGGTGCAATTAAGTGGTAATATGGCGAAATGATGACGAGCCCCTTGGCATAAGTAAAGATTATGCACAAGTATACAAGAGCTTAGTCGAGGCAATCAAAAGGAGATTAGGATAGAAAAATAAATAAGTTTAAATTCACGAGTATATCTAAGCTTGTGGGAATCACATGCCGATAAAAAAGTTAAAGAAGGAGAGAATGTCTAAAAAAAACTGCAGTCCTCTATCAGTGGGGTGTGTGATTTAAAGAGAGACAGATCTAAAGTAAGATACTTTAGTACAATGAAAACAATATTGAAGTGTGGATGACAATACTGATGAAGGTATTTTTGGAGGAGGAAAATGATCTTAAGGTAAGGGTGAAAGTTTAACTGTGACATAAGAGCAAATAGGACAGATATGCAAGGACAAATTTAGTAATCATACGGAGGAAAGTGTATAGTAAAAATGTAAATGTTTAAAGAAACAATATGGATAACAAAAAGATTGATATGCAAATACTGGTTTAGACAATGAAGGATTTTTCATCAGTTTTGTAAGAAAACAGAGGGGAGAGGTTGTTTGTGAACTACAACGAACCAAAAAATACTTACTTATGATAATGGAAGAAAGGAAACACGAAAGTAATGAGGATATATATTGTAAAATGGTGATATTGAGAGTACTGAAGGAAAGCTTAGCATTAGAATATGTCCAGGTGATAAATAATGTATTCTTGGGAGGAGAGCGTTATGAGGAAAGAATTTAATGTGTCCATGTCTGTTTAGTAGCATTACGAAGGGAGTAATAAAAAACATGGTTAATGTTTTGGATGGAAAGTTGTAGAATAAGAAAAAGGTGTCGCGATTGGAGTGTGAAATTATTTGGTGATTCCTCAAGATACATTGTTACTTGTTGTTGTTGTTGTTGTTGTTGTTGTTGTTGTTGTTGTCATTATTACTTGCTAAGCTACAACCCTAGTTGGAAAAGCAGGATGCTATAAGCCCAGGGTCCCCGACAGGGAAAATAGCCCAGTAAAAAAAAGAAACAAGGAAAAATAAAATATTTTAAGAACAGTAACATTAAAATAGTTTGTGATATTGAAGAGACAAAGAAGTATATATGGAGAACTGACAGTGTGGACATTAGCAAGAGGAAGGCTTAGAAAATACAGAAAAATATATGCATGTATAAAGAGGTATAAGTGCAGTTAGTTGATTTATAAAAGGAGTGGGATATAGTAAAGAAAAAAGGAAGGTTAGATAAGGGAGTGATAAGAATAGTAGGCTCTTAAAAATGGATACAGCTTCTTTTAATAGTTTTTTACATAAGTTTACTCATGAAAATAATAATAATAATAATAATAATAATAATAATAATAATAATAATAATAATAATAATAATAATAATAATAATAATAATAATAATAATAATAATCAAGCTTGGCTATTTCTTGGCAAAATAAATCTGATATTATACAAGATATTTAACAATACTCAAAGTATTTTGCATCTAACAACCAATAATGCAACTATTTCTTTTCACTTGACGTTCTTATGAAACATTGACAAA
>NC_090757.1:44761036-44763536 GCF_036898095.1 Palaemon carinicauda | reverse complement strand
AATGTAATAAAGAAAATAGAACGTGAATTTATTTCTATATCCATCTGTCTTTGTCAGGTGTAAGTAAAATACTTATTTAATATCACTTTTTCAATTTGGAAAATTTTTAAAAATATATTTTATTTCTATTCATTTGAACAATAATGACATTCAATAATATCAGCTATGACTCTATTAATACTATTAATAATGATAACATAAAATGATTATTGTAAAATTATCAATAATTATATCAATTCACTTTTTATCGTAAATTAAGTTTATGAATTATCATACTTTATGATTAAATATTTTAGGAAATCCTGTTATTATCATCATAAAAGGAATAATAGAAAACAGAAAGTTTATTTGTAATCCATCTAACACTTGTTAGTTGACGGGCGCAAGTTCAAACGTATTACTTCACAAAGAAAATACTTTCAAAATTCAGATACTGTATATAATAATAATAATAATAATAATAATAATAATAATAATAGTAATAATAATAATAATAATAATAATGATGATGATGATGATGATGAGGATGATAATATTAATGATATCAATAATAATAATAATAATAATAATAATAATAATAATAATAATAATAATAAAAATAAACAATTGTATCTCGCTTAAATTACACACAATACGCAAAGTAATTACTCAAAAAATAATAATACTTCATGTTTTAATCTATATATATATAATATATATATATATATATATATATATATATATATACATATATATATATATGTATATGTCTCTCTCTCTCTCTCTCTCTCACTCTCTCTCTCTCTCTCTCCTCTCTCTCTCTCTCTCTCTCTATATATATATATATATATATACATATATATACATATAAATGTATATATATATATATATATATATATATATATATATATATATATATATATATACATATATATATATATATATATATATATATATATATATATATATATATACATAATTAACAATAAAACAAATAAGCACTCCTAAGCATAATATCTCCAAGCAACAATAAAAACTACGTGAATAACATCCTCATCAACACACCAATCCTTTCCCTCCTGCAAGCAACTTAGGAGCGCACAAGTTTCACGGCCACATTTGTGTACATTTGCTTTGATGATGAACGCAAAACCCTTCTCCGCATTCCATCTGCAACTTAATTCCGCAATTGCACACTTTCCCCTTTAGTCTTTTTTTTTTTTGGCCGTCTGCTTCCCTCTTCCTAATATTGATTAAGAGGGAAATATTTAAGTCACAGAGCTCGGGACTACTTCTTGCTTCTTTTGGTTCTTCTTACTCTTCTTCTTAAAGTGGGATAAAGACGATGGGTTGGAAGCTGAATTTGGGGAAATTTTGTCATTTGCAATTTTGAATTCTTTTATGGGTTTAGAAGTGTCTATTTTTAATTTTCTTTTTAATCGGGTGATTATAAAGCTATTTGGCTGTGGATTTGAGTTAATTAAAACGATTTACTAAAATCAATTAAAGTTTTTATGACCTTCTATATCATAGAAAATCTTAAATCTTGATTTGGGAGAAATTTTATAATTTTCACTTTTGGATTAGGTTATCGCTTCAGAAGAGTCTGTTCATATTTATCTGTTTTATCAAGTGTTTATAAAGCTGTTTGGCTGTGGATTTGAGTTAATTAAAATGATTTACTCAAATCAATTAAAGTTTTTATGCCCTTCTATATCATAAAAATTCTTAAATCGAGATTTGGGAGAAAATTTATAATTTTCACTTTTTGATTCGTTTGTGGCTTCAGAAGAGTCTATTTATAATTTCCCTTTTATTAATTGTTTATAAAGCTGTTTAGTTATGAATTTGAGTTAATTAAAATAATTGACTAAAATTAATTACTATTTTTATGCACGTCTATATCATACAAAATCTTAAATCCGGATTTGGGAGAAATTTTATCATTTGCACTTTTGAATTCGTTCATCACTTCAGAAGAAACTAATTATATCTAGGTTTTATCGAGTGTTTATAGAGCTGTTTAGTTATGAATTTGAGTTGATTAAAGTAATCTACTAAAATCAATTACTATTTTTATGCATGTCTATATCATACAAAATCTTAAAATTATATTTTAGTGAAACTATATTTTTTCACTTTATGATTCCTTTATTGCATCAGAAGTGTCAATTTATATTTAGCTGTCTGCTTATGAATTTAAGTTAATTAGAATATTTCATAAAAATCAAAAACACTTTTTTTTTTTTTTTTTTTTACTTTTGGATTCTTTTATCACTTCAGAAAGATCTATTTATATTTATAGTTATACCCAGTAATAATAACGTTGCTTGGTTATCAACGAGTTACTTATAGCTAACTAATTTCTTAATAACAAAATACACTTTTAATACCAATCTATACTACATAAAATATTAAATACGAATATAATTTTTATTCTTCCTTATTTTCATTCAAATTTCAAATCTATTTTCGTATAGTTATACCCAGTGATAATAAAGCTGTTTGTTCATGAACAAGT
>NC_090757.1:44698462-44705962 GCF_036898095.1 Palaemon carinicauda | reverse complement strand
TGTGTTTCAAGTCGATGGTGTGAGTATTTTTTTTTAAATTCCTAGATGTTAAAAACAATATGAAGCTGTGTTGAATGGCACAGGGCTATATTATTAATCATTATTAAAATATAAGCTACAACCCAAGTTGGAGAAGCAAGATGCTACAAGTCCAAGCGATCCTTCAGGAAAAACTATCATTTTGAACATTTTTGTTCGTGAAGACTGTTGATGCAAGGTAAAAACATTAGGAAGTTGAAGACTTAAAAACACCAAGACTTAACACAATATTCTGTGACACTGTTGTAAAAAGTGTGGTTATGCAGCCACGGAGGGTGTACAAAATATGCGTGCATGAGAGAAAGGTTCGAAAGGAATAGATATACTTCTCAGAGGGATGAAAGTGTTAAAATAGACTTGCAGCCATGGAGGGTGTACAAATTATGCCTGCATGAGAGAAAGGTTCGAAAGGAATAGATATCTTCTTAAAAGGATGGAAGTGTTAAAATAGACTAATAATTATATAAGTATAATGTTATTAAGAAACAACGGAAGGTGAACGCCAAGATTTTGATTAAGATGGTTAGTCAGGGGATAAGAAAAGTATGTGAGTGAGAACAGTGTCAGTATAGACAGGAAAGATGGTGTTTTAATCAAGTCTTTTATGTGAGAAGATTGCAAATCAATGGGAAAAGCTTATGATAGAGCTGATAGTGATGAAATATGGAGGTTGTTGAGTAGGTATGGTATAGAGGATGAGCTGCTGATAACAAAGTTCTTATCCTGAAATTGAAGTGTGCGCGATATATATGAGTGCGCGAAAGGATGATTTGTTTATAAAGTTGTTCTTTGATTGGGATGGTAACTAGAGTGGTTACAACTGTCAACAATAGATTTTAAGAAGGGATCATTAAGTTTACTTTTCTTTACATATGGGGAGTCTGGACACCGAGTGTTAATGTTAAAAAGGTTGATTTCGAGATGAATTGTTTCCATAATGAATGTGAAGTAAGATTGAATTAAAGGGTAACAAATGTGGTCTTCTATAAATTGGGTTAAAACAGGTAAAAGGACTGATTGGGATATATTCAATATAGGGTTGGTGAAATACCACATTATTTGGAATTGCTAAAAGGAAGCATCTTACAGTTTGAGCTAATAAGGAACAGGTATGGTGTTGGAAGGTCCCAAATCCCTATGAAGGATAGGGATAAATAAATATATTCACAGAGACAGAGAGACTATAAATAGCTGAAAAAGACAAGGAATGGAGATGCAAAGACATGAAATAAGGAGTTATACACGTGGAATGGTTTTTACCGCTGTGTTATAGGTGCTAGTGAAGATAATTTATGGACTAGTGAGTTTTAATGCTCTTGTTACACGAGATATTTCAATGATGAAATCTAATGAGAGTAACGTTCAAAGGCGACCAAAAGGCAGTGAATTGGAACAAATAATAATTTTACTCTATTTCGTGGAAGATTGGAATTAGATATTTCATTCAGGCATCAAGATAATATACAGCAGATGAGGCTAAGCAGAGTAAGAGGGCAAGTTTCAGAATATATGCAGAGACAAATGTAGCAGAGGTTCTGTTAAATGAAAGTTATCTGAAAACACTGAATGCTAACACAAGGGAAGATGTAAGCACGGAAAATTAATTCATTCAATGCTATAGTTTTTTATATTATATGAGATAGAGGGGAAGTAAGATTATAAACATCAAGTATCATAATGTGGTATGGTTACGTGGGAAGAATGGAGTTTATAGGTTGTTGTAAAAGGACCCAAATTTGTATATGTAGGGAACGCAGATATCCAAAGTGTCCAGTAGATGGGGAGATGCTGGAACGAAACGCCAGCAATTTCAAAGGAACCAGTTTCCTTACAATGCAAAGGGGATTGGTGTCTTATGCTTTACAAAATTACTGTACTATACAAGCCTGTTTTCATATATGTTGGCTAATGGAAGATGGTGATTTCAGTATAATGAAGTCATTCTAGATTCAGAATCATGTAACGGGAGAAACTGAATAAGATATTGAATAGGATAATATAAAATATTTTTTTCTTTTTTAGATGAAAAAAAGAAAGCATGCAAGCATTTCTATATATCTTGATTAATCATAATACTGAAGAGCTTATTGCTTATCCAAGTTAAATTTCCCACCTACATAAATTAGCTAAAATATAAGGCGGTAAAGGATATAGAATATGATTTAATAATAACATGTTGTTCTAGAATAGAAATTATTTTGTTTTTCTCATAAGTTAAACAATGAAGTAATAGTCTAGGGCAGTGGTCGGGGAACAGGGGTAAATTACCCCAAAAGGGGTAATTTAGACATTTTTGAGGGGTAATAGTGAACGATTTTGAAAATTGGAGAAAAAATATGTACTTTGAAGCCCTGAATCTAAAGAACTACGGAAATGGAGAAATACTGTTTGATATCAGATGCTACTACTTCCTCTATATGTTATAATATTCACTAATCTATATATAATATATTCAACCTGTTTAATAAGTATATTACTCTAGTAGTACGTGTTTTACATCGTAGTTAGAAAGATAGGGTGTGGGTTCTTAAAACCGAATTTGAAATGTTTCTGATTAATCAAAAACACAAACTTGCAGGCAAGTTCAGAAAATCAACTTGACTAGCTCTTCTTGCAAACTTAGCTGCGATATGTTGGACATGTAAATGAGCTGAATAAGGTATTGCAAGTAAAGAAAATTGATCTCATCTTAAAAAGGGGAAATATTTCAGCATTTGTTTCAGAGCTTTAGCATTGAAACTAAAAAGTAAATGCCAATAACACTGCTGTCTTTTCAAACCTGGCAAAGTTTTTGGTCATAAGGCATCTGTCTTAACTTAGGAATAGGATTTGCGACTACTTTCCAGAACTTGATTCCCATCCTATAAACTGGGTTGTACAGTATATCCCTTCGAATGTGAACTGGCTGATTTGCCTGAAAAGCCTGAAGGGTTGACAGAAAAGCTTATTGAACTACGACCCATCAGTGAAACTAGCATAGAATTTGAGACTAAAGATGACCTCTCAAATTTTTGGATGTCAAAAGCGGAAAATGCTCATAAAACTGCACTATTGGAAGTAACTAAAATTCTTCTACCTTTTGCAGCAACCTAGCTTTTTGAACAAAGTTTTTTTACCATTGTAAATCTAAAAACAAAATACAGAAACCGGCTGCATCCTGAAGGCAGCATCCAAGTAGCAATGGCATAAAAATCCCTGATATTGAGTTTGTAAAGAAGAAATATCATCATTACTTCCAAAGCCTAAAGGAGCTGTAATTAATTAAACATTCAAGTTAATATTTTTGATTGTAAGTTTTATTTGTTTCCCAGTCTTATGACAGAAAGGGTAAACAAATCTCCCCATAATTGTGGATTAAATAAGTTTTTCCTGTTTTTTTTTTTTTTTTTTTTTTTTATGAATTTCAAAGACAGGATAGTTAATAATTTTGCTTCTGGGCCTAGTAATGGTAAAAAGGGTGACTGATTTATTTCAGTTTATAAATGCATAATTTCTTACGATTTTCCTTTTTGCACTTTTTCTATGCCAAAAAATACAGACCTTTACTTCCTAATGATAGATCAATTAAACATTAAACATTATCGCAAAATATATATTGCGGATTCGATAAGAAAATTGGTTTGTCTCTCAGAGTACACGGGTAAATTAATTTTATTACAAATATTATTAGGGTAACGCTCAAAAAAGTTACCCGACCCATGGTCTAGGGCAATGCTAATACTTGAATACGCAATCAGAGAGAATTTCCAAATTCTTTATGCATTACATAAGAGCAGAGTTGGAATAATATGCCTATCATAAAGTTTTAATGAAAATTATATATTCATAGTAAAAGTGTAATGAAAATAACATATCCATCTTTAAAGTATAATGAAAATAGTATGTGATATATACATCTTAAAGTCGTAATGAAAATAATATTTACATCTTAAAAGTGTGATGAAAATAATATATTCATCATTAAAGTGTAATGAAAATAGTATATTAATTTCAATAGTGTAATGAAATGAATATATGTATCTTGAAAATTTAATTAAAATAATATATCCTGCATAAAGTTTTAATGAAAATATATTCATTTTAAAAGTGCAATGAAAATAATATATCCATCTTAAAGGGAAATAATAAAATATCCATCTTTAAATTGTAATGAAAATAATATATTCATCTTAAAAGTGTAATGACGATAATATATTGATCCTAAAAATGTAAAGAAAATAATACATTCATCTTAAAAGAGTAATGAAAATAATATATCCAACTTAAAAGTGTAATGAAAATATATTCATCTTAAAAATGTAGTGAAAAGAATATATCTATCTTAGAATTTTCATGAAAATATTATATCTATTATACAAGTGTAATGAAAATGATATATCAATCATATAAGTGTAATGGAAATAATATATTCATCTTATAAGTTTAAAGAAAATAATATATCCATTGTAAAAGTGTAATGAAAATAATATATCCATCTTAAAAGTGTAATGAACACAATTTATCCATATTATAAGTGTAATGCAAATAATGTATTGATCCTAAAAGTGTAATGAAAATAATATATTCGTCTTAAAAGTGTAATAAAAATAATATATTCATCTTAAACATGTAATGGAAATAATATATTCATCTTAAAAGTGTAATGAAAATAATATATCTATCTTAAACGTGTAATGGAAATAATGTATTCACTTTAAAAGTATAATTGAAATAACATATTATCTTAAAAGTGTAATAATAGTAATATATCCATCTTAAAAACGTAATGAGCATAGTATATCAATATTAAAAGTGTAATGAAAATAATATTTTCATCTTAAAAGTGTAATTGAAATAATATATTATCTTGAAAGTGTAATGAAAATAATATATCCATCTTAAGAGTAATGAAAGTAATATATCCATCTTAAACGCGTAATGAACACAAAATATCCATCTTATAAGTGTAATGCAAATAATATATCCATCTTAAAAGTGTAATGAAAGTAATATATCCATCTTAAACGCGTAATGAACACAAAATATCCATCTTAAAAGTGTAATGCGAATAGTATATTCATCTTAAAAGTGTAATGAAAATAATATATCCATCTTATAAGTGTAATACAAATAGTATATTCATCCTAAACGTCTAATGAAAATAATATATCCATCTTAAAAGTGTAATGAACACAACATATCCATCTTATAAGTGTAATACAAATAGTATATTCATCCTAAACGTCTAATGAAAATATTATATCCATCTTAAAAGTGTAATGAAAATATTATATCCATCTTAAAAGTGTAATGAAAATAATATATCCATCTTAAAAGTGTAATGAAAATAGTATATCTATCTTAGAAGTGTAATGAAAATAATATATTAATCTTAAAAGTATAATCAAAATAACATATTATCTGAAAAGTGAAATGCAAATAATATTTTCCTCTTAAAAGTGTAATTGAATTAATATGTTGTCTTAAAAGTGTAATGAAAATTATACATCCATCTTAATAGTGTAACGAAAATAATATATCCATCTTAAAAGTGTAAAGAAATAACATCTCCATCTTAAAAGTGTAATGAAGCTAATATATCCATCTAAAAGGTTTTATGAATAACAATCATTTGTAATGGAAGGATATTAGATAGGATATATGAACTACGCTATATAGCCACAAGATGGGACCTACAAGGGCATTCAGCATCAAAGTAAAAGATAGATGAGGTTTTGGAGTAAGATGCAAGACAGGAAGAATATAAAGCAAGTACAGTTAGGTGCCTAAGGAACGCTACAAAAGCTATTTGCACTAACCCTCATTTTCAAAACGAACTTGGCTCACTTCTGAACCAGTATCTAACAAAGTACTTTTTTTAGTAACTTTAAACTTCCATTCAAGCAGAGTTATATGATAAAATCAAGCATGTGCGGCCTGATTTTCAATTGGAGTACATAATTAATTTTCTTTAGCTAGATATAATTGTAAGAATTTCAATATTTTCATGGGATGTGAGATCTTGTTAGATTTATGATCAGACATTTGTAAAATGTCATTCCAATGAGATCATGTTTTTTGCCTTAACGTTACAGTACATAGCGTCATGTACATAGAAGGTACTACACCACTACTGAGGTAATGCCAGGATATCAAACAGTTGTATAATACAAAATATACAATATATTCAGTGGTTAGTTTAAAAAAATGAAACGGTTAATCTGTTGAAGCTGAATTAAAACCTGATTTTAAACCCTTGGTCTTCTAGCATTAAGCCTAAAGCCAACAAGTGGAGATTAAATAGAATGTTTCAATACAGGTTATAGAAAATATACAAATTATTTATTATATGGAAATTAATTATCTTCACGAAACCCACTGAAAGTCATCTATATGTATTTTGCTTGAATTGTGTTACTGAACTATGCATAATGATTAATATATAAAATGTCCCCTCTTAATTAATGGTGAATTTTTTTATATGGGTTAATATTAACCTAATTCGGTTTGCACTTTACATAAACTATTCTACAGGAAACCATCGTTGCAGTTATATAATAATACTAATCACTGTCATAGGCCTGAATGTCAATTGGAATACTATGCTCAGTATCGCAAAGGATACTTGTAAAAGAATCCTCATTCCTGTGGGCAAACCACAACAATTATGGTGTAACTACTTGCAACAATAATTATAATTATAAATATTATGGCAATAAGTAGAGACCGGTGCTAGTGCAAGTATCATGTGCGGTCAACTAAAGAAATTTTTATGGAAACTAAATCAACGAAATATAAGAAATAAAAATCAATATTTTAAGATGTATGTGTTAAACATTTCCTAACATTAGACAAGAACTTCTGCTGGAAATAAGGCCAAATTTACCTGCATTAAGTAACCAAAGACAGAGAATGAATCCAGAGCTAATGAAGTAAATGGTTTTATCTAGGGGTCTAATTTTCTCTATTGGAACCTTAGGGCACAGCATCTTGGTTTTCCAGGTGTGGCTGTATCTTACCATAGGGCAATAACACCAAAAACCACAACAACAACAATAATGATAATAAAAAACAACAATAATAATAATAATGATAATATATATACATACACACACATATATATATATGTATATATATATATATATATATATATATATATATATATACATATACATATATATATACATACATATATATATATATATATATATATATATATATATATATATATATATGTATATATACATATATATATATATATATATATATATATATATATATATATACATACATAAAAACTACACCTTAGATCATAATATAGTTACAACTCAAAGAGTTATGGAAATAATAATGATAGGAATAACACAAAAAAAAGAGCAACATGGATACGAGAGCAAACTGGAGATATTCTAACAACATGTAAGAAAGAGAAATGGACATGGGCAGGACATATAATAAGAATGACAGATAATAAATGGATAT
>NC_090757.1:44680962-44688462 GCF_036898095.1 Palaemon carinicauda | reverse complement strand
GCTTGCTGATGTGGAGAGCAAGGTCGGGGAGCAGGTGTTAGAGATTTGAACGAGTAAGAGCCGTCATTGACTATGCATTGATTTGTGACGCAGAAAGAGGTGGAAGTCACGGTGTAACGTTGGCAATGAAGATATCCCACCGGTACAAGGCTTTCCCAAATAACTGTCAGGGTCCAATAACTGTGGGTGAGGATACAGATTCATTAAGGGCAACCAGGCAAACATCAGCAGTCCTAGATTGATGAGGTTGCGCCCTCATGAGTGAGCGTGACATAAGGGAACAACAGGCCCCAGTATCTATCAGAAAACACACATTAGATCCTGAATCATGCAAAAAGATATGATTAGTTAATGGGGAAGACACCGCCACAGGGGATGGCCTACATGCCCGTTTTTTCACCATTGACATCCGGTGGCACATTTCTTAGTAGCAGCCCCAAATCTGGAATGGTAGTAGCACAATTGAGAGTATGGGGTGGCATGTCGCAAGGTAGTCATTGAGTCCTACAGCATTCACCTCAGGTTCAATCAGCATTTAATGGTTGCTGTACCTTTCATCAGGATTGGAGTTGTTGAAGGAGTTTTTGACGATGGGAAAGTGGCTGTTCATAAGGGCATTGACTCTAGTCATCAGGTCCTTCATGGGTTAGGTGTCAACATTGAGAAAGACTGCTTGCTAAGGTCCCGGCAGATGTTATACCCAAAGGGCAACAAGTATGTTCACTTCACGATGGGAACCATCTACTGCAGGCTGAATCTGAGCAATAGAGATAATTTTTCAGAGGGCCATTGGCCCCTTTTTATCCACCAAAAGTTGTTGAAAGCTGAAAAATCTTGGCTACACGGGTGACTGGTGACGGTTAGTACTGCTCCTGGGGATTTCTGAGAAGGTGTCCTCGGGATCGCAATGTAGACCTAATCTGGTTTGCTCCTTAATCAGGTCACGTTCTTGATGTGGAACTGTACCTCAGACTGCTGAAACCAGACAAGAGCGTCTCTACTGGCAAAAGCAGTGTTGTCACTAAGCAGCATGTCCAGGCATGTCCTGAGGCATAGTGGATATCATGGCAAACGAAGTAGTGAGCTGGGAGGTGGGTTGAATGTTTGAAGCACATAGTAGGTCACAAATGTGATGTGCTAGAAGGACGTATGCATATATGACAGGCTTCCAAATAGCTAACTTTATTTAGCGAACAACACAGGAATTTATAGGACCACAAAGGGTCGCCTAAAGGTAACAATTGCATTTATATATTCAACAGGTTATGCCAATAAGGTTAGCAATTTGCATAAGAATTGACAATGTAATAATGGTAATGTAAATAGAGTTGAAATTAATGTAAATTACATTTAACAGTTTTTGTCGTTTAAGTTGATTAGAGTCAGGTGGATATTACTGTGCGCTCTGCACAGGAGAAAAAGGAGAGAGAGCATCATTCTATATTTGTATGTGCATTGTTTGCTGCATGTGCATTACAGTTATAGCCAAATTCAAAAAATGAGTGGTCTCCAGAATCCGCAATCTACAGATATTAATAATATGAGTATAATGCAACATATGTCTATATCTATATCTCCAAAATATTTATGTTATATTATTTTGAAGGCTATACATTGGATAAGATTATCTTAGCATTACACTAGGGTAACTTAGCTGAATGCCAATGTTTATATTAGTTTTAGGTGGTTGAAATGCAAAATCCAATAGCTAGTTAAACTACACTCTATGGGATCAAATATATGCCCTATGAAATGCTCCTCCAGGTATATGAACGAACATTAACGATTAGCATATGTACCTTGGAGAAATTTGTAGTTACCACTCTCTTAAAGCAGATTAGTATTGGGATGTTGTAACCTCAAATGAAATTGATGAACCCGTTAGGCAACTTCCTAGAAAAGTACTCTGTACTATAGATTGGTACAAATTGCTTTGTAGTTAAGCTATATTGTACATTAACCTATAACTCTAAAGGTACCACACATTATTACTGGAAAAAGATAAAAAGTAAATCCTCTTAATGTTACCTGTATTGTACGTTTTTCTCCTTTTATAAACAATAAATCTGGTTTGTTACGATTTATACCCAATACTCTGAAAGAGATTTTATCAAGTGAAAAGAGTGATGTGGCAATTATTGATAGACCGCGGATTATTTTCAGTGCTTTGCCAGGATATGCATACTCCAATAAATATTTACCCTCCTGGTTTATATATAAATATATATTCATATATATATATATATATATATATATATATATATATATATATATATATATATACATATATAGGCGTAATATTAAAGGGAAACACGATGCTCAGATGCAAAAGAACCACGGGGAAATTAAAATAGAAAATAATAGAATAATCTCGTGATACTTCTTCAGAGGACTTAATCGTCTACTTTCCATTTAATTTTCTGTGTGGTTCTTTTGCACACACACACACACACACACACACACACATATATATATATATATATATATATATACATATATATATATATATATGTACTGTATATATACAGTATATATATATATATATATATATATATATAGATATATATATGCATATATATATACATAAATATATATAGATATAGGTATATATATATATATATATATATATATATATATATATATATATATATGTGTGTGTGTGTGTGTATGTGTATATATATATATATATATATATATATATATATATATATATATATATATATATATATATATATATATATATATAGTTGTACTTATTTCAAAAACAATTTTGAAACTAGTGAAGTGAGGGGGAATACTTATTTCTTGTGGAAAAAAAAATCATTTCTCGTTTCAATATCTGCCCTAAAAGATTCTTTGTCAATCATAATTGAAGGAGATTCTTAAAGTTAAATATCATTCATACTCCTGCCATAAAAATGGTGAAGATTAGGTATGGTGTGTTATATCCATAACCATTTGGTTGACCATAATCATAGAAAAATGTATTGCCAAAAAATTACTACTAAATACAAAAACAATTTTTTTTTTTTCTAGCGGAAAGGGGACTATCATTATTATAATTTTTAGTTTTATTATGAACTAAACTATAAATATTAGTACTATTGCTGTTGTTATTGCTATTGTTATTGGTGTAGTTGCTGTGAAAGTCCTTAATTGTTCTCTTATCATAAAAGCTTAGTTAGATAACTGAAAAGTAAGTATCTAAAGTAATTCCCTTTAAATGAAAGTAAAATTTGTTCTTTGCCGAAGAACAATCCCATTAATTATCTATACCCTCTTAAAGTCTTAAAGCTAACATCAATGTAAATATTATACTTTGGTAAACAGTTACGTAAGGTAAGCACTTAACATCTTCGTACGGTCTAAAGGAAAGAGAGAAATAACCCAGATGAACAAATAAAGTACTCCTTATATCGTTGCTCAAATTATATACTACACGAAATAAGCAAATAGCCTTATAGCTCGTCTTTGAAGGTTACATGTTTGATGAAAAAAAAAAATCTATATTGATGGGACATTGGATTGATGCTGCATACAAGAAGCCATAAAAACGAAACGCATCTCAAGTCACCAACATATGTAACTATGAGCAGCAAGACGTTGGTGTAACTAAATGTTGTGGGTAGCCCCTTTGCCCACAGGACCATTCTTCTCCTATAGTTGGGGCTGCCCCTTTGCCCACAGGACTTTCTTTCCAGGACACCAGCCATAAAAACGCCTTTCTCCTCTCTTCGCTTCCATTAAGCGATCCATACTAAGCGATCCATACTAAGCGATACAAATTACCGGGAAGACATCTTGTGACACCGCCACATCCCCCATCAATAAAAAAAAAAAAAGGGGGGGGGGGGGTTGGGGGAGGTAGTGAGTTGCGTTTAGTACTTCCTTGGTTACCAGGAAGATCTTATGACCATTCAAATGTATTTTCACTCGTCATTTAGGCGCCTATTCAGTCATAAATTGTATTATATCTATTGGGTGGAAAAAATAAATACCCTGTTTTGGACTTGAAATAATTAATACTCATTAACTTCATTTCTACTTTATGCTCTTGATTTGATGAAATGGCACAGTCAAAATAGTGTTGGTGAAACTATCAAATCTGCAAGGATGATCCTATACAAAGTACCAGTGAGCTCTAGAAAATTATCCATTAACCATCTATAAAACTTTGTTGTACCCCAAATCTTTAAACATCAAAAGAGCTTCGTTGTACCTAATATAATAACTTGATTTTTATTTTGGGCTATATTATTGCATATACTGTAATTTCTTATGCATTCGAACCATTACTATCCATGATTGTCATTTAAAAGTAGAATATAAACGTATTTCCCTCAAGTACAGTAAGTTCACAATCTCTTTGATTCATTTTTATTCATCATTTTTAGAGTTCATGTCTGAAAAAGTCTCTGTACACCTATACTTATACATTATCGTCTTTTTTCTACCTACAGTAGTTATAAATAAAAATGAATTAAAGTGAATACTCCCATAGCAACACCACTTAAGATTCTCACATAACAACTGATAATGCCAGACTGGTTTAAATGAGTTCGGATTTAATTATTATGTGCGTAATTTTTCTATCAAAGGAAAGCAGTGTGGCTTTGTTAAGAAGGGTCAATTTGCAGGTAAATATGAAAAATGAAACAGCATACTTTAGAGTTCATTCTGTTTATTCCTGCTGAAAAGTAAATGGATTGAATCAAAGAACACCTGATCATTTCATAAATAATATGTAATCAACTTCGTTGACCATCAAATTTTTGGTTAAACAGTAGCTAGATAATTCTTAGTTAACTATATAGAAAGAAGTTGAATGATTCTGAAAATGAGAGCGACGACCTCTATCAAATTAAACTTGCCCTTGAATTTTGGTTGCCCTTCAACGAAGAATTTTAAAAATATTGCTATGTCGACTTTGAGGATATTCAATCATGTGTAAGTCTAGAACTCAAGTTAGGCAGAAAATTTTAATTAGTTAATATTAAGAGGGAGGACATTAAGTTGATTGTTATTTACTCTATGTAGATAAAACCTTTAGAAAGACAAATAACCTTAATATTAGCATTGGAACCCAACCTTTTTTCTTCCTAATTTCTCTCCTATGAGACTGGATTGTCTATTGATCTCAAACTACCCTCTAATCACGTCCTGTCATTATCCTCATGAAATTCTAAGAATCTTGTCCAACTACATTGAATAAGTCAACGTCACACAGAATGATTGTAGTCATGTAATTGAATAGTGGAACCTTCATACAATAAAACAAGTGTAACTATATCTATTTGACCAAGTTCATATAAGCAACGCCTTTATGATATTCAGGTAAATACAAGACGATGAATAATAATAATATATTTTATTCTAGAAAACAGGTTGAAAATGTTACTTGTATGATGTATAATACAAGATCCTAACACTGCAGAAATGGTAATGAACTCCTCTATAAATGTTTTCTCAAGTCTTCATGGCTGGACCATTCAACTTTCCAGTGCCTGATCCAGAGATACCAAACGGTTATCACAAAATGGCTGGGGTCTGGGGTTGCCTTGAGAAAAAACCTTTCAATCAACCAAGTATGACCAACCCTTAAACGGTTAAATGCAGTCTTCCATCGCCTTTTGATATTACAGCTTATGCATGGGTTCAGCTACTTTCATAATTTTCTGGTTACTAGCCAGGAGAGATTTCCACAAAATCTGTAAAGTTTACTTTATAATATTTCACTTATGCTTGGAAAAGTATCATTAAAATGCAGGGAATAAAGCTCAAATTGGGAATTCCTCTCATTTTTGAGTAGTTTTTATTTCCATTCCTTGTAATCTAGAGGTATATAATTAAATAAATCTTTATAAAATGTTGCTTTAATATTTTTCTTTTAGTAATTTTGGGATTTCTATACCAAAGTTTGTTTGACATTAATGCAGTCTAAAGGTACCTAATTAAATAAATCGTAATACAATGGTACGTTTTTTTTTTTTTTTTTTTTTTTTTCTAATTTCGAGCTTTCCATATCCAAGTTTGCTTGGAATCAATACAGTTTTGAATCAATTAATGCAAATTAAATTTCAGAACAGGCTTAAGTCCCATTCAAGACTATTAGGATGGATGTCTGTTAGAAGAAGATTATAGAAATCTGTAATAAACTTACTTCTTTCGACACTTTACCACACAAATGCGACTGACATGGTATCAATTATTCAATTCTAATTACCCGCTACTATGATGGTATTGAATTCACATTCAATGTCACCAGGGTAATGCATAAAAATAATAGACAAAAATCTTGCTCAATGTAGTTAACCGACATTACTTACGTTATCATATCTCTTTTCTAAATTAAGAAATTTGCTATATCTATCAGCTGGTATTAAGAGAAATACAATGTTGTATGAAGATTATTTCTATAAATGATAAAACAAAGCTACAAGACAGCAAAGCTACATTAGGAGTCTAGTAGCTTCTGAAACCTCATTAGCTTCAAACCTACACAGTCTCAAGATAAAATTCCAGAAGGATCTCGCATTATCCGCCAACATAATCTTGGCATATATGAATACTATATTAATTCTATCATTATGGCTAGTATTTTGTTATGCAAATATTACTCTATGTTTTTTTTTTTTTTTTTTTTTTTTGCGAGAAGCAGATTTTGAGTTTTGATCTCGTAACAAACAAATTTATTTTATGATCTTCTGATTGCATTGCTATAGGTACTGTTTGAATCATAGCTGTAACACAGTAATAAGCCTCCGTTCTACTTGAACACCTATCAAAGCAAAATTATGGGTATCAGAATAGGTGCATCAGTAATTAGCATATAAATCCCACTCAGCTCATTAAGGATTCCAATATGGTAATTTTTTAGATTGTAAAATTATTTGAAAATTAGTGATGACCATTCAGAAGTGATGTTTTGTAAACCCATTGTCCATCATCTCCCATCAAAATCATTGCTCAGGGAAAGATAGCAGTTGATAAAGTGCCAGTCTAAGTATGGAAATATGTTAGTTTCCTTCCACTCACTCGGGAAAAACAGGTAGTTCCCAAATGAGAGTAAGATGTCTAATAATGAAAACGATTGCAGGGAGCTCAATTATTCCTTTATAATTAATGAATTTCCATGGAGTACGTACAGAGAGAAAATTGTATCACTTTGAGGAAATATTCAAAAATGTCATTATGTAGAAATATGTCTAAGAAATCTCTTTATCATTATAAATTTAGGAACTTCTCTCCACTACGTGAGAATTTGAGTTGCCTTCTACATACATATGTGCTGACAATCTTTTAACAAATCTAAATTAGCCATGTTTGATAAAAATGTGATGTAGAGTTAAAGGCGTATCATCAAAGGTCATAGAATTAGACCAGATTCTTTTGGTTTCCTTACACTTTGCTTAACTCCAAGGAAGCAAGCAATTATGAGCCATTAGTTCAAATAAGTGACATCCCAAATACAATTTAAAATAAGTCTTTTAAATCCCCACT
>NC_090757.1:44660962-44673462 GCF_036898095.1 Palaemon carinicauda | reverse complement strand
TATGTATATATATATATTTATATATATATGTATATATATATATATATATATATATATATATATATATATATATATATATATATATATATACACATACTATAGGTAGACACTTGCTCTTTATGCTATACGGGAGAATGAGAACATAACCAACAACAAAAAATATAAAATTCTATTGTACTAAAAAATGTAGCCTATTGAAATTAATTAATTTTGGGTAATTCCCTGTAAGGAGTTTGATATTAATTAAGGATTGGCTTCAGAATAAAATACTGTAAGAAATTCAACAAAAATGAAAATTAAAGCAGTATTAAAGTATATTCAGATTAGGAGATTGAAGTCAGTCATTATATGAGGATTTAGAAATTAATTAAAATATCAAAATCATTGAAATAAAAGAACAATTACATTCGTTAGTTAGAAAAAATAACCCTTATATATATTTAAGAAATGAAAATAAACTGATAATTAAATTATCAAAACCATTGAAATAAAAGATCAATTACATTCGTTAGTTAGAAAAAATAACCCTTATAAATATTAAAGAAATGAAAATAAACTGATATTGCTAACTGAGAGAGAGAGAGAGAGAGAGAGAGAGAGAGAGAGTAGAGACTAATATCCCTGCATAACGCTCCCAAATGAAATCACCTACATTGCTCCCATCACTAGCTGCAACCCCTTTGCGCTTCCAGCCCTGCATCCCCACGACTCTATTCCCTCCCTCCCATCTCATTAACCTCCAGCTGGCGCCATCAGGCCCACCACTGCAAGCAAAACAACCCCTCCCCTACATTCATTATCCCCTACATAAAATACATGGTAATATTAACGTTGCATAACACAAATACAAAGCGAGGAATATTATCCTTGTTATTATCCTTGTTATTATCCTTGTTTATCTTCATCATCGCCATCATGGTTGTGGTGGCCGATCTGGGTAACGTCCTTGACTGGTGAATGCCAGACTGCAGTTCGAGTCCCGCTCAAAATTGTTAGTTCCTTTGGTCGCTGCAACCTCATCATCCTTGTGAGCTAAGGATGGAGGGGGGGGGGGTTGTTTGGGGAGCCTCTAGGTCTATCTGCTGAGTTATCAGCAATCATTGTCTGGCCGTTCCTGGTCCTAGCTTGGGTGGAGAGGGGCTTAGGCGCTGATCATAATATGTATATATGGTCAGTCTCTAGGGCATTGTCCTGTTTGGTAGGACAATGTGACTGTCCCTTGCCTCTGCCATTCATGAGCGGCTTTAAGCCTTTAAAACTGCTATAGTCATTGGCATTTCTAGCTTAACATCCTCTCCAAGATATCCCCTCTCCTCTACCTGTCCCCAACCCCCAACCCCCAACCAACAGTAACAAGCACACACACACCCCCCCCCCCTCTCTCTCTCTCTCCCATCTTGGGCTGCTCGACTTCCAGCCCTTTTGATCGTTCAAAGGGAATTGATTAGTCAGGTTAAATATTTGAAAATTCTCTACCCGTCTGTCATTAATATTTAGCGGTATTGTGGCCATTTCCATTCACAGTAGATTTAATGGCAGGTCTGTGGTAGATACAGGCCTTTTGATTCAACACAAGCAAAATAAAGAATGTTTAGACTAATTTCATACTCCGATGTTTTATAACCTGCCAAAGAGATTGGTTCCAAGAGACAGTTTCCCTTCTAAGGAAAAATGCAATTATGACCGAGGTAAAATTCAGGTGTAATATACAGTACAAGGCAATGATTGTATCTAACTCGCTTACACCTCTAAAGCATCCATCAAGTATTATTGTGTGTTTCATTACAGGGATTAAAGTAACCCGCTGTGTTTGGCTATTAATTACACCAGGCTGTAAAACTGAAATTATAGCTTTCCATAATAACGCAAGTCACAATCTGCAGTACAGGTGGGAGTCTGCCTGTTTTAATGCTGATATGACAATGTTCACATTTCAATAACCATCTTTGCTATACTTACGCTTCAAAAGTTCAAACTTGCAGCAAATGTTATATGTTGAAAAGGATGACATAAGTCTTTTTATAGTCTATATATGAATTATCTGTTTTAATGTTCTTAATGTTTTTTTTAAATATTTTATTTTATTTTTTCATTACTCCTTATATCGTTTATCTATTTCCTTGTTCCCTTTCCTCACTGGGCTATTTTTCCCTGTTGGAACCCCTGGGCTTAGAGCATCTCGCTTTTCCAAATAGGATTGTAGCTTGGCTAATAATAATAATAATAATAATAATAATAATAATAGTTAAACCTCAGTATAGAATCAATCAGAATTCATAGGCCTAATGAATAAACTTTTAAACAAAGCACAGTTAGCCTATAACAGCGCTAGACTATGAACTGTTTATACTTCCAAGGACAAATCTTTAAACTTGCGAGCTTATTGTAACTTTGAAGCAATGAGTTTTTGGTTGTACTGTGATAATACTGAAGTCGTTTAGTGTACGTTCACAAATCTGAATTTCAAATATTTTAGGTTATACAAATACGATGTAAAGGTAAGCATGACTTACATTAATGAATGTGACGTTATGTCTTTAAACAACGATACATTTTTATAGATTTCCATAAACTTGACTAGAACATCCTTTCGATTACTGATTCCGTTTACATTGAAGTCCTGTAGCTAAGGCTACATTTGATTCTTGATTATCTCGACTACATATCGAGCCCAATTCAGAAGAAAATACCTTCGATGTCAGGATGCCAGTAAACCGAATATCAATCAATCAGAACAGAATAGCGCAGTGATTTCTAACTAAGAAACCTTTTCATATGTTAAAAATATCTAATGTTATAGTTCATTTAAATCAAGATTCATTTCAGTTTATTTTATAAACATCATCCCAATTTCAAAATCCTACAGAGTAAAATATTGATCAATTTGTATAACTGTAAAGATTTTTATTATCGGATTCCTCAGTGTTCAACGGATATATGATTATACTTTCCAGTGTGATGACTTAGTATTGACACCTCTAAAACCCCTAGTTTTATATAGCTATCTCTGGTCAGTTTTGTATTACTATTTTTCATTTATATCACGAAAAAAGAGCTTTTTATTCCAGGAATATTTAGAATGTCTCATAAAATAAGATTTTATAGCCCCTGGAATGATAAAAGTCATCACTAATTTCAGATATCTAAATGGGCATATGAATTCCATTTAAAAACTGGTTTTTACATTTTAATGAAGAAATTTTCTTTAGAAGAGATTAAAGATTTCAAGGTTACTCATGGGTGGCCGTGGCAAAGGACAAGACAGTGTCCAAGATACCAATTATATATAAACATATGATTAACGCCCAAGGCCTCTCTCCACCCAAGCTAGGACTAGTGAGATCCAGTCAATGACCAGTAATGACTCAGCACATATATTCTATAGGATTCCGTAACACCCCATCCCTAGTTTTAAGGACGGTGAGGATGCCGACATCACTAGAAATTACCTGGCTTGAACGAAATTCCAACTCCTGTCTAACATATTGGTAGACATTAAGGTTTTCAATTGGCTAAATTGTAGACACTACTAGAAATGATCAGGACTGAACTAGACTCGAACACCTGTCTAACAGATTGGAAGACAGGTACGTTTTCAACAGGCTAAGTTGCAGACACTACTAGAAATTATAGGGACTGAACTAGACTCGAACACCTGTCTAACAAATTGCTAGACATAGACGTTTTCAATAGGCTAGGTTGCAGACACTGCTAGAAATTATTGGGACTGAACGAGACTCGAACACTTGTCTAACAGATTGCTTGACAGGGGTGTTTTCAATAGGCTAGGTTGCAGACAATACTAGAAATTATTAGACTTGAACGAGAATTAAACACCTGTCCGACAGATTGCTAGACATAGACGTTTTCAATAGGCTAGGTTGCAGACACTACTAGAAACTAACTGGCTTGAACGAGAATCGAACACCTGTCTAAAGGATTGCAAGACAGGGGTGTTTTCAATAGGCTAGTTTGCAGACACTACTAGAAATTAACTGGCTTGAACTACACTCAAACTTCAGTCTAACAGATTGCTTGAAATAAACATTTCTAATAGGCTAAGTTGCAGATATTATTACAAATCATTGGGACTGAACGAGACTCGAATACCTGTCTAACAGATTAGTAGACATAGACTTTTAAATAGGCTAGGTTGCAGACACTACTAGAAATTATCTAACAGATTGCTAGACAGGGAGTTTTCAATAGGCTAGGTTTCAGACACAACTAGAAATCAACTGGCATGAACAGGACTCCAACACCTGTCTAACCGATTGCAAGACAGGGACGAGTCTAACCGATTGCAAGACAGGGACGAGTCTAACCGATTGCAAGACAGGGACGAGTCTAACCGATTGCAAGACAGGGACGAGTCTAACCGATTGCAAGACAGGGACGAGTCTAACCAATTGCAAGACAGGGACGTTTTTATTAGGCTACCAAAACCCCAACATTAAATGCAGGAAAGTAAATGATGCAGTAACGCAAACTACACCGAACCATTACCCTCATTCTGGGTAATATTCTCCTCTCACCGAGAGAATGCATTGGCCCCCGGATTATCACTTCCGCCTCTATCATCCTTAAAGCACTTTCCACTCTTTACCGCAAACTGCTTCTAATCTCATTAACGCTCCCAGAATTTCGCTGCAAAACTACTGCTCCCCCCGGCGCGATCTAATTTGGTTTCTAGTTTGGGTACAATTCATTCAAGTCTTTTTTGTTTTATCATCTGCAGCACTTTTTTCTTAATGAAGTTCTTATTTCGTTCAGTTTTTTATTACCCTATTTTGCAATTGCTCTTTCTTTTCATGAATGCTCTGTGATTATAAGTTGCGTTGTAATAATTTATTTGTACTAATTATTACGCATTTGCTACATTTTTATGTACATCATTTTTTTTTTATTTATTAGTCATCTAATACATGTATTCATTTACTGATATATTTTTTACTCTATGTCACATTTTCCTCTTACTTTCATGTCGAGTTTTTTCATGTTTATTGATTATGCAATACAAAAATTAAATAAAAATCAACCTGCTGACTTTTCTAAGCATATCAAATATGCAATTATAAAAAAAGAATAAAATTCGTTCTACTGACTTTTTTATGTATATTGAATATGTAAGTATAAAAAAAGAATAAAAATCGTTCTGCTGACTTTTATATGTATATTGAATATATAATTATAAAAAAAAAAATAAAAATCGTCCTGCTAACTTTTCTATGTATATTAAACATGCAATTATAAAAAAAGAATAAAATTCGTCCTACTGACGTTTCTATGTATATTGAATATGTAAGTATAAGAAAAGAATAAAAATCGTTCTGCTGACTTTTATATGTATATTGAATACGTAAGTATAAAAAAAAAAGAATAAAAATCGTTCTGCTGACTTTTCTATGTAGCCCATATGAAATATACAATTATGAAAAAAGGATAGAAATCGTCCTGCTGTCTTTCCTATGTATATTAAATATGCAATATAAAAAATGAATAAAAACTGTCATGCTGACTTTTCTATGTATATCAAATATGCTATAAAAATAATAAAAATCGTCCTACTGACCTTTCTATGTATACTGTATTAAAAATGCAATATAAAAAAAATATAAATCATCCTGCTGACTTTACTATGTTTATTGCATATGCAATAAAAAAAAATAATCACTATCATCCTGCTGACTTTTCTATGTATATTAAAAATGTAATATGAAAAAAAAAATATATAAATCGTCCTGCTAACTTTTTGTATATATATATCAAATAGGCAATTATAAAAAAATCGTCTTCCCGACTTCTCTATCTATATGAAATAAACAATTATTAAAAAAAGAAAAATCGTCCTGCTGAATTTTCTATGTATATTAAATATACAATTGAAAAAATAATATAGACATCGTAAAAAATGTACATTCCTCATCAATATGTCGCTTAAAGGGGGATGAACATCCACCAATTACAATCTATTTTAACTTTGTAATTTTCCCTTTTTGTTTGCATTCACCTTTCTGCATTGTCCGTAATTAGCCTTTTCATTAAATCTCTCGATTCGCTTTAGTACTGAGCGTACTATACCCTACTTCGTCTATTCATACTAAAATTTGTTTCTTTCTCTATCTCTGCTTCTTTTTTACTTTCGTGTTTTCCCAATTCCGCTTGTCAATAAGCCGTCAGCTTAGCCTGATTTAAGTCTGAGTGACTTCACTGAGAGCCAAAAAAAAAAAAAAAAAAAAAGTATTCTGGTAAAAATTAGTAGTGGAGATTATACGATACTTGTAAGCAATTACCTTTTCGATTCTCAGGGTCTGTCGCTAACGGCTAGCGAGAGAGAGAGAGAGAGAGAGAGAGAGAGAGAGAGAGAGAGAAGGGGGGGGGGGGGGGGGGGCAGCGGATTAAAATGATATAAACATCACAGTAAAATGCATTATCCTGCAATTTTATGACGAACCCACAAATTTCCATAATTGCGTAACCGTAGAGAGAGAGAGAGAGAGAGGAGAGAGAGAGAGAGAGAGAGAGGCTGCTGCTAGCCACCGTTTTCATAACCGGATAACTGGATAATTCAATGCGGACCCAGGATTTAACAGGACTCTCACTACACGCGCAATGCATCTGAATGTCGGCAGATCGTAAAATTTCCTGTGAGTTGCTTGGGGGTGAGGGGACACCCCAGACGACCCCCTCCCCCGTCCAGTCTCCGTTACGGCCGCTACTCAAAACCCACAATAAACTCCCCCCCCTCCCCCCGAGACTCCCTTCATCTGGCTTAGCACGTCTCCACTACCATTCCTCAATTTAAAACTGATAATGTACAGAGCGGAATCCTTACAGTATGTTGAGAGAGAGAGAGAGAGAGAGAGAGAGAGAGAGAGTTTAGTAACGGAAAATATGTGCATTCTACATATCTTATTTACCAACAATAGCCGAAAACACATAATTCACTTACATTTTTACTGTAAAGTGGGTAATTAAGTAATTAACAAATATATAGTGTAAAATGTGAATGTATGTCATTAAGGTTTCATAGTTTTGGAATTAAAAAAAACAAGGCATATTAAATTTGGACATTGTTTGAATGTATAAATATTATTTAAGTGTTCAGAATACTATAACAATAATTCAAAATTGATCAACAATACTATTTTGACCTTTGTTTTCAGGTGGAGTTTAAGAAAAGTTAGAATAACAATTAAATTCTTAGTATTACCGCAATGATAAATAATAAAAGCGATCCAAATGATTGCAATAAATGTTCATACATTATGCAATAGGCATACTTACTGATGAATGTACAGTATATATTGTAATTTGGATATATGTTGGGTTATGGAATAAAAGGTAGAGTTTTGAAAATTGTATTGACTAGAGTATTAGAAATCAATCGTGTAAATTAAAATGGTTTGGGTATGCTCTTCGCACTCCCAAGAGAGATTAGTTCCTCAAACTTTCAACTGGCCTCCACAAGGCACTAGAAGAGTTGGAAGACCCAGTCCCACATGGCTGAGGACTATGAAACATGATGTAAGAGATGATGAATGGATAGGTAATGATTCAAAAGCTCAAGATAGAGACGACTGGCGAAATCTAACCGAGGCCCTTTGCACCATAAGCGTGGGAGGAGATGATGACTGATGATGATGAGTGCGAATTACATCACTCGTCTGTTCGAAATCTCAATGACCAAAAATTGCATCATTCTACAATAATGTTTAAAGTATTACTGAAAATCAAGTTCTTAACACTGGAAGACCCTTAACAGTACCGATATGGAAAGGAGGATTTGGTGGAATCACTACAGGGAGAAAAATTTTAAAGACTTGGTCATCTAAAATGATCGTTGGAATCAGTAAGTAGGGCAAATCTAGAAGACATAGATACAGACAATGATTTTTGGGATCACTAATAAAAAAAATATGTAAGGCTTATAGTGTTGTATGGGCGTGTATCACAATCCTAACTGAGAGAGAGAGAGAGAGAGAGAGAGAGAGAGAGAGATAGGTGCAGGAAAAAAGAGAATGAATGGATAAAGATTGGATAAAAAGAGAAGAGAGAGAGAGAGAGAGAGAGAGAGAGAGAGAGAGAGATAGGTGCAGGAAAACAAGAGAATGAATGGATAAAGATTGGATAAAATAGAGAAGAGAGAGAGAGAGAGAGAGAGAGAGAGAGCGAGCTGTTACAGGTAACCTGGATTTTCCATAACCGGATAGCTGTATAATCCATCAAATTGATCATTCGATAAGGACCAAGGATTTAGCAAGAACCCAAATACATGTGCAATGCATAGCAATATACTGCACATGAAATGTATCAAAGACAGAGAGGAGTCAGTTGTATATAATACATTCTCTGTATAGTTTACTGTTAATGGATGGGTTAAGATTGGCCTTCCTTAAAAGGGATCACAGGCTCTTGCCAAATTTCTAGCAGCCCATAAGTGGGATAAGGATGTGAAAGGGATAAGGTTATAAAGGATGATGATGGGATGGAAGGAATGGAATGAGAGCATCATGACAACCGTGGTTGGAGTCCAAGGTTCAGTCCAGGACGCCGCAAAGCAGACGAAGACTCCCAAACCAGGTTCCTCTTCGGTCCTGGAGAAATTGATCTTTTCTTTTCGTAGCCCCAAAAGGATCGCGAGATGTAACCAAATGGCATCTGCTTTATGGTAGGTAAATCAAGGGCGTATAATGGAAAACAATATATTGGTCATTGCTCTATGAGGAATATATCAAGGGCCTAAGATGTATTGGCAATACAATAGTTTGCTGGTTTCGTGACATAGCCTCTGTACCATGGTCTTCTACTATATTGGGTTAGAGTTCTCTGGCTCGAGGGTACACTCGGGCACAAATTCTATATTATTTATCTTCATTTGGTTTTTTAAAGTTGTTTATAGATTATATACCAAATATTTACTTTGACGTTTTACTATTTTATTTTTTATTTCCTTTCCTCACTGGGCTATTTTCCCTGTTGAAGCCCCTGGGCTTATAGCATCCTGCTTTCCCACCAAGGGTTGTAGCTCAGCAAGTAATAATAATAATAATAATAATAATAATAATAATAATAATAATAATAATAATATCAAGGCTGTAGGATATGTTACCTTAAAGAGTAGTCTTGTGTACGAAAATCTATAACTTGGAAGCTACAGTGCAATAACCTCACAATATTTTGCTAAAAGATGGGCAAATCAAGAGCTTATGTTACAATATCATCACAGAATAGTCCACTATATAATAACTACGTACATAAAAGACCCATGATAAGATGCTATCTCTTTGGATTCCGCTGTACAATTATGATAGTAAAGGGATGGCACATGTCACCAATACAAAAGAGTGCTGTAAAATAGATCATGAGTCTACAATGAAACACCCATTATATCAACATTGATGAGTACAGTATTTCAAGAGCTTGGCAGTAGTTTAGTGGAGTGAGTCAAAGACCTAGGATTTCATATAATTACACAGTAATCTGATTTATGAAAAACCAATCAAGTTTGCTATATGGAAATCTATATTATTATTATTATTATTATTATTATTATTATTATTATTATTATTATTATTTATTATTATTATTATTATTATTAGCTAACCTACAACCCTTGTTGAAAAAGCAGTGTGCTAATACTCCAAGGCTTCAACAAGGAAAATAGCCCAGCGAGGAAAGGAAATAAGAACACAGAAAAATGTGCTTAGGTGTACCCTCAAGCAAGAGTATTCCAACCCAAGACATTGGATGACTAGAGAACAATTGTTTGATTTCGAGTGTCCTTCTCCTAGAAGAGCTGTTTGCCATAGCTAATGAGTCTCTACTACCCTTACCAAGTGGAAAGTACCCACTGAACCACCCCATGACTCTTAATGGGTATTTAGTGTTGGCAGGTGTAAGAGGAAAGAGGATAATGTGTAAGGAATAGGCAAGACTATTCGGTTTATGTATAGATAAAGAGAAAATTAACCGTAACCAGAGAGGGAATCCAATGCAGTACTATCTGGTCAGTCGAAGGACCCAATAACTCTAGCGGCAGTATATCAAAAGGTGGCTGGTGGCCCTGGCCAACCTAATACTTGTAAAAGACTATGATGGGATAAAATGTAATGGAATATCATATCGATGTTGTTTGTAGACAGGCAGTATATCGAGGACGTGTAATGCATTACCAATATTGCCGAATTTTACGGGCTGCCTTAGTGCAAGAGGCCCGTGGCCTGCACTGAAGATGCCTGCCTGCCTGCTTGCGTGAATCTGCTGCTAGAGAAGTTATAACTGAAGAGTTTGCTGTATGATAAGTATCTCAAAGGGATCAGAAGTCATGTCATCACAGTTGATTCTACTGCACAGCGAGTATAGCAAGGGCTAAAGATGTTACACCAGTATGAAGTACTGTATATGATGGGTTATAATGAAATACTATTACAGTGGAGTCTGTTTATACTAAGAATATTTCAAGAGACAAGGATGTGATGCCGTCAAATAAAAGGGTATGCCAAAGTTTTAGGATAGTTTGAAGTCTACTGTAGAGGAAGCATACATCGGTCCTAGATATTATACCATTACAGAAGAGTCTACTTTAAGGAACACTTAACAAAAGAGCAATTTGGTGATGGTTTTACATTATAGTCTGTTATATGAAAAGTACATCAAAAGGTTAGGATCATATACTTTTAGTGGGGGTATGATGTACAGTATCGTACTTTTAAGGTCTACGACTGTAGGGTGTGATATCCTAACAGAGAAGGAGCTGTGCAAAGCCATATTAAGGATCAGGGATATTTTACTATTACAGTGGAGTCTTCAATTTGAAAAGGTACCATGATGAAGATATGACATCATCACACTGGAATACGCAGTATGAAAATCTCAAAAGATGAGTCAATGTCATTGGATGTGATGTCATAGGATAATCTGCTGTACTATTTGAAAGTCATTAGCTATAATGCCATTAAAGGAATCTATCAAACACATAGCATATAATGCCATCACAGTGAGATGTGCTGTATATGGATTTTTCATTGACCAAGGATGTAATAACATTACAGAGAAATTATGTTCACAAGAAACTTATCAAATGCCTATGATATACAATTCAGTGGTATCTACAATATATCATTTGTTCCTAAATGTAAAGGCATACTTTGTTCTTTCTCTTTTTTATATGTGTAATAAAAACAGTAAGCTATGTAGGCCTACTATACAAGAGTACGATCCATATTACTGCACTCAGACCCAAAGGCCTTTATCAAACCCGTAGGATTATCTTAAACCCAAGGGTCCACCTCAAACATATATGCTATCACGAAAGACAGGAAGAAATTAAACCCGACAAAACGGATAATGATGCCAAACGTCCATAGACACTGACACAACAACAATATCAAAATAAACAGTAACCTAGTTTTCTCTAACTTCTATCGTTCAAAAGCATTTAAAGCCTTTACCCGGAGTACCGTGTTTATTCACCTCAGATATCACATTCATTCTTACATAATACTATCCCTGGAATACCAGGCCATTGTCCTGTAGATATGTACGAATGGAAGGACCAATTAAATATACCACAATCGTTACTCTTCCTCGTGTGATGGAGGGAGAAACGTCAGGGGAAAAAGTGCGCGAGATTAGGGGAAAACATTCATATAGGTGAATACGATCTGGGGAAAAATTCCCTAAACTAAAAGGGTTACAGTGATACCAAACAAGGGAGTCCTAATTTAACCCCATTGAACAGCACTCTGGAATTAACGGATGTATAAAACGGTACAGAAATCACTGGTATTGATTTACTGCTGCTGTAGTTGTTAGAATCCTTGTTTCTTTTCATATTCAATGGGTTACTCGTATTTTTTTTTTAAGATTTCACAAGTCTTTTTAATTTAGCCAATTATATCAATAGACAATGTGTAACTCATTCTCTCTCTCTCTCTCTCTCTCTCTCTCTCTCTCTCTCTCTCTCCTCTCTCTCTCTCTCGGTCTTATGTTTGAAATTTGAAACTAGGGAAGTAAAAAAATAGCTGAATATGCAATAGCAAATGGGAAAATATTCCTTTAATTTTAATGATTTAATGATTGTTTTTACAGAATCAACTTGACAAATAAAAATGCAATACTATTAAACTAAACATATATTTTATAAACAATTAAAACATTTAAAAATCATTTAGGGCCTAATAACAGCTAAAACTTTAAAGTGTCTAAATGTAGTTTCTCTCTCTCTCTCTCTCTCTCTCTCTCTCTCTCTCTCTCTCTCTCTCTCTCTCTCTCTCCTCTCTCCTCTCAACTCTCTCTCTCTCTCTCTCTCATTGTAACTTATTATTTAACGTAAGGGCTCAAACTCTTGTGTCAATCTGTGTCTAGATAACAACGGAACTGAATGTTTTTCGTTATGTCTTTTACTCAATGCAAGTTATATTTCTCTCTCTCTCTCTCTCTCTCTCTCTCTCTCTCTCTCTCTCTCTCTCTCTCTCTCTCTCTCTCATTGTACTTAT
>NC_090757.1:44641120-44652962 GCF_036898095.1 Palaemon carinicauda | reverse complement strand
TTCCTTACAATCATGCCTAAACATTGGTTTGCATATATCAACAATAAGCCATTTCCTCTAAAAATGAATCGGGATCCAGAGCATAGGAGAAAGAGACAATGATTTAAACCTGCATATTACACTGATGGTGAAAATATCCATAACAAAGAGGGTTCCTCAAAAAAAAAGAAAAAAAAAAGAAAAAGAAAAAAACCCAGCAGCATCCCATCAACCCTGGTCACATAATGTGCAATTCACCTGAAACTCGCATTCATTCTCGCATATACTGGATATTGAAGCTCTTCCCTTTCAATGTCTTCTATACTTTTGTATCTATAACTTTCTAGATTTTTCCATCACCTGCCATACTGTATTACTTCTACACGACCAAACCCTCATTAGCACATTCTGTGCTATACTATCTCCCATGCTACCCTTATTAGGATATTAATTTCCTTCAATATTTCGGTTTTGAAGTACGTATACTATAATTAACCCACAGGAAAGCTTTCAAGTATTTCCCTTTAATTCTCAATCAACATGGACACATGATTTTTAACAATATCTTCCTACATTCTAACTATAGCCTTCATAGCCACTCAATGTCTCCTATTCATAGTAAATTGCAGTCCTTGTTCCACAGGTTCTTTAAATGGCATTTTATCTGGCACTACCATCATCCATGCTATTTACTAATAAACATATATTTGTATCAATCATCTCCTTTCTTCCAGCAACCCTTTCTGCCTCTTTTGCTTTATCTTTCAGATTTCTATTAACAAATATTCTTACTCTTACTTATATCTAACATAAATTGGAAAGCATTTATTAGTTCCTGTAGTCTTTTCTTTACAATACTAAGAGATAACAGTATTTCAATTTTTCATTATTTCTTATATTGTTTATTTCCTTCCTTATTTTCTTTCCTCACTGGGCTATTTTCCCTGTTGGGGCCCTTGGGCTTATAGCATCTTGCTTTTCCAAATAGGGTTGTAGTTTGGCTAGTAATAGTATAATAATAATACTAAATCCAATACCATATTACCGCTTCATTTACTATCTCTCAAATTTGCACTGTTGTCTATGTCTTGTTGTCTTACCCTATTAATATCGATATATAACAATACAAAATATGTAAAACATCCTTGGTTTGGACTTACTTTTCAACAAACCATTCACTGAATTTTGCACTATATAATTCAATAAATATTTTCATTCTATCCTCTGTAGTATCCATCCCAAACACACTTTAAAAAACCTTAAATCTTGTTATAGTTTTAAGTATACAAACTACCACAGGAGTTAGAGAACTGTCAGATAAGATCCAAGAAAGTAGACTGAGGTGGTATGGTCATGTCATGAGAAGAGATGGGCAGGTATATTTGGGAGGAGAGTGATGGAAATGGAGGTACCGGGAATGAGAAGGAGAGGGAGACCAAAGCAAAGGTGGATGGACTGTATCAAGGATGACCCTTCGATCAAAGGGATTCACCGGTGATGAAGTGTGGGACGGAGAGTAGATGGAGAACGCTGGCCAGAAACATCGACCCCACATAGAAGTGGGAAAAGATGCAGAAGAAGAGGAAGAAGAAGAAATACACTATGCAGTTACTTTTAGACTCCTCAGTTAACCATATCCTATCAAACATTTAATCCTCAAAACACATTCTTTCCTGTTCAAATCTTTTGCCACACATCATTTTTATGTCTTTAAGTAAAATCATTTACTTTCTCTACCAAAATCCTAAAAAAATAACAGAAATTCACGCACCCTACTAACGACAAATATATACTTTACATATTCGTCCTCCTCATCGTTGGAGAGAATAGCAGATTAATTAAAATGTCAGTAGCCTTTAAAAGTGTATTTGATTAAGAACTAAATTCACCCATTAGCTGATTGGAATATCTATTTTGCATGAACAATGTGAATTGTCGCTTGAACACCCATAAATGTGGCATACTTAACTCTCCATCGTGAAACTTCTGCCATGTCGAAATTCGTTAATTATGATATTAATACCTAAACTTCTACCAAGGATTCAGAACATGATGAAAGTATTGTTAGAATGACTTTGGTGAAGATCTGGAACGGGGAGAGAAGAGGATATACCAGAAAATTTGATGTAATGGCTTTTATGAATAAAAGCGAGTTGGAAAAGATGAAATGCCTTGTTCATAACTGCAAAATTACAAACAAGCACCAAATTATAAATGACAAGAACTATCTGATATAACCCCCAAAAATATATACGGGTGTAAGCATTTCTTTTTTAATCTTAATGACTAGAGCATGTATGCTATACGTAAAATATTTAAACCACCATGATTCTCTCTCCTCTCTCTCTCTCTCCATCTCTCTCTCTCTCTCTCTCTCTCCTCTCCCCTGGGCCTGTTTCTGAAAAATGTAAAATATTAAACCATCATAAATGTCTAAACCTCTCCTCTCTCTCTCTCTCTCTCTCTCTCCTCTCCTCTCTCCTCTCTCTCTCTCTCTCTCTTTCTCATATTTTCTGCAATGATTAAACATTAAACCATCATAAAGGAAATCTCTCTCTCTCTCTCTCCTCTTCTCTCTCTCTCTCTCTCTCTCTCTCCTGCGCTAGTTTTTCAAAATGTAAAATATTAAACCATCATAAATGTCTAAACCTCTCTCTCTCTCTCTCTCTCCTCTCTCTCTCTCTCTCTCTCTCTCTCTCTCTCTCTCTCTCTCTCTCTCTCTCTCTCTCATATTTTGAAATGTAAAACATTAAACCATCATAAAGGAAATTCTCTCTCTCTTCTCTCTCTCTCTCTCTCTCTCTCTCTCTCTCTCTTTCTCATATTTTTGAAAATGTAAAACATTAAACCATCATATAAGGAAATCTCTCTCTCTCTCTCTCTCTCTCTCCTCTCTCTCTCTCTCTCTCTCTGTGCTGTTTTCAAAATGTAAAATATTAAACCATCATAAATGTCTAAACCTCTCTCTCTCTCTCTCTCTCTCTCTCTCTTCTCCTCTCTCTCTCTCTCTCTCTCTCATTATTTTTGAAATGTAAAACATTAAACCATCATAAAGGAAATCTCTCTCTCTCTCTCTCTCTCTCTCTCTCTCCTCTCTCTCCTCTCCTCTCTCTCCTCTCTCTCTCTCTCTCTCTCTCTTTCATATTTTTGAAATGTAAAACATTAAACCATCATAAAGGAAATCTCTCTCTCTTCTCATCTCTCTCTCCTCTCTCTCTCTCTCTCCTCTCTCTCTCTCTCTCTCTCTCATATTTTTGAAATGTAAAACATTAAACCATCATAAAGGAAATCTCTCTCTCTCTCTCTCTCTCTCTCTCCTCTCTCTCTCCTCCTCTCTCTCTCTCTCTCTCTCTCTGTCATGTTTTCAAAATGTAAAATATCAAACCATCATAATGGAAAATCTCTCTCTCTCTCTCTCTCTCTCTCTCTCTCTCTCTCTCTCTCTCTCTCTCTCTCTCTCTCTCATATTTTCAAAATGTAGAATATTTAACCATCATAAAGGAAATCTCTCTCTCTCTCTCTCTCTCTCTCTCTCTCTCTCTCTCTCTCTCTCTCTCTCTCTCCTCTCTCATATTTTAAAAATGTAGAATATTTAACTATCATAATGGAAAATCTCTCTCTCTCTCTCTCTCTCTCTCTCTCTCTCTCTCTCTCTCTCTCTCATGAAAAGCAAAGGAATAAATCATCAGGAATCCGATATTGATTACGTCTCTGTGAAAAGACCACTTTAACGAGGTCGAAACAAAAGACTGCGAGTCTGCTTTGCATCTCTTACGTTCCTGCAAAACGTCATTCATATGTAAATAATGCATATTAAGTTCAATTGAAGAAAAAGCAAATGAATAAGTAATATTAGGTATCCAATATTGATTACTCCGTGAAAGGACCGCTCTAACGAGGTCGAAACAAGAAACGAGACTGTGTTGCATCTCATGCGTTTCTGATGCTGATAATGAACATAATGTACAGAACAACAAAAGCAAATAAACCTAAGCATATATATCTAAATATTTAGTAGTCATTTTAACAGGTCGCGTAAACTAGAAATATTGAACATACTGACGAATGACATAGCGAGACTTTCCAACCTTGGGGGAAAGAGAGGACAATATTGATGTTCTTTATGCTCATTTGCTTAATCTCAAAGCTGCCACCAAGGATGCAAGTTACGTACAGAAATGATGTTACCATCATTACTATCAACAATAATTGATAAATTCCAACTTAGTTTATCATCCTGATATATGACACTCTTTAACGTAAGACTAAAGGTAAAAAAAATAATTGGATTTTCATACGTCATCGTTGCAATTTAATTCTATTCTATTGCTTTAAGTAACCTTATCGTAAACCAACATAATTTTTAATATATTTCTTCGCTTGCAATCTGAATTTGATATATATCTTTCTGTGCCAGTCAAGGCACGCTCACTTCCTTGGTTTGTCAATCCATCGTCTTCTCTTCCTTCCCCTGCTCCTTTTACAATATCTAGAGATATATAAATATATATTTATATATATGTATATATATGTATATATATCTATATATACAGTATATATATATATATATATATATATATATATATATATATATATATATATATATATATATATTACAGTATATATATATATATACATACACACACACACACACATATATATATATATATATATATAATATATATATATATATATATATATATATACATATTAGAAACCATGTTACCATAATAATAGTCAATTACATAAAGATTTGGCAAGTTAACTGTGCCATTAATACGCCACCAAACATACAAGAATAAGGTATCTCATGAGCACAACCTATAAGGGTTTGACATTCTTTAGAAATGCCAGCCAAGACCATGGAAAAACTGTATGAAATCTGTAGATTGTCACCTAATTTGAATCTATATATAATTTTCATGTCATTATTATTAATTTTGATCCCATATATATTATGCATGTATATTTAAGAGACCCAGAGGCTTGAAAAGTAACTATTACTGCCATTTCCTTGTCATGCTAGGATATTAACACAGATAAAGAACAGCATAATACAAATAATGAGGGGTTTTGCCATCTCTCTATCACTCTACTAGAGCAAAACATCCTTGTATGCAGAATCTAGAGAGAGAGAAAAATAAGATTCTTCTTTTCAAACTTGCTTGTTAAAGCGATATTACTTAAGAGCCCACAGTGAATTCATATGGAAAAAGGCATGCATATATCGGCAAATTTATGAGATCACGCTGGTATTACCATATCAGTAATTTTGGATGCCCAGATACTACTGCCGATATTACGTTTTCAAAACGTTTTCATGATACAATCTGGGACCTCATATTCTAAGGGTAAAACAAAACTAAAATGAAACTTCAAGATTCAAAATTGACTTATCCTGAACAAAATACATGCAGCTGGTAACATCAATGATTAGATATTCGCCTTTTAGATTGGTAGCCTGAGTGACAATTTACAAAAGATATACACCAATACCTCTCGAAATATAATTATTGACCCTTGGATCTAATTCGTTGATATATCATATAGAAATGTGTGTAGTATTTAAGCACGGACACTCCATATATGGAGACGCTAGCTAAGGACGCTTTATGCTTGGGAGTATTACCTACAGTTCCACTGACATCCCCGTCATGCTGGTTCCAGGTGTTTACCAATCTTTGATTTCCTTTAGTCTCTTTCTTATATGATAAGCATCTTTACCTTTTCATTCAAGAACATATTCTTCAGCTTAAGATCAAATGGACAAGATAGACTAGCTCAGCAACTTTACAAATACTTATTAGTAATAAAATGAACATTGCCACTATAAAAAAAAAACATAAAAAATTGATATCATAATTAAGCGATTGTGTCTAGAGTATAATATATTTTGGAGTTTTTGTTTATGGAACTGCCTCTTGTTAATACTTCATAAAACTAGAGGAAATATATTCTATTTATTTATTTCTAAGTTGGTTACTACAAGATTACTGTGGTTTTCATGTCTTCAGGTTCAGGTATTCAGTCCTATTTCTTCAAAATTGTTTAAATATGTTTTTATAGTGTTCTTTCATGGTAAATAACATTTCATCTTGAAAGGTTTATGGGGTAGATAAACTCAAGCATCTAAAAATCAAATTTGGTAAAATTACTATCATCAACATTCAATAACATTCGATTTTAACAGATTAATACAGTAGCATGAAAAACGTAGTGATTTAACAAGACAATTATGAAATATATTATAATGCTTTATTTTTTAGGATTCTATGTTATAAATAATTCTTTCTTGACTTGAATAAAGTATCTCGCAATTGATAATTGGGTATTTGAATCTTAACATTAGAGGGTTGGGAAAAATGTAAACAAATATCATAAACAAATTATTAAAATTAACCCCATAAATAACATAGGTAAATTCTATCAAGTGTCTTTTCCAAACAAATTTCGTAACTCATTTTCCCACATTCTGAATTCTGCGCATCTTCTCAAAGATGTACAATCTTAACTCACAAATAAAAGCTGGACCAGAAAAAGGAAAAACCCATTCTTGCCATAATTGAACTTTCTATCGGCAAAGATCTTTCAAAGACACGAAGAACATCGACTTCCCCAGACTCACAGAGTCTCGGCTCCATCAGCAAAGCACCAAACCATTATCGAGAGGTTCATTTGGGAACGACATATCTCTGGTAGGTAGTGTTGCCAGATACTGCCAGGCAAGAAAGGTATTTCTATCCTTACTCGACTTAATATTTTTCTTTGAATTTAATACTAAAATACTGCAAACAACTCACCAGCACTTTAAACATTGATAAGAAAATCCTCTCAACTGTTTTCCGGATTAATCTTGTTCCAGTTACTATATAAACAATCAAAAACAGATTTTATAAAATTCCATTAAATTGGTAACATCGGTAACAAGACATCAGACAGCAAGAACCCTTGGCAGGGCTGTCATGATCTTCTTCCGGCCGTTACCAATAAGCGTTAAATACTATCTTTTAAATGACTGTGATGAAATCGAAAGGGCCAAGTCTCGCTCCGAGATGGAACATGGGCGAAATGCTTTTAATCTACATTTGTAAGAATTTTTCAGATGGATATTTATATTAAATTTTCTTTTTTTCTTATCATTTGCCTCCATAGGAAAGCTCAAAATGTCTAATAGTAGGATTTTCCAGAAAATAAGGATGCACATTTTTCGGTTACCCGTGTTTAAAAGAAGTAGTAGTAGTAGTAGTAGTAGTAGTAGTAGTAGTAGTAGTATATTTTCCGTCTTTATACACATATTTTATCATTCAATCTGTTCTAATAAAAAGGAAGTTTCTTTTTGCTTATGAATACAAAATTTGTTCACTTGCAGCTACTTATAAATCTGAGTAAGAATAACCGATAAAATAATATTTTTCATAATGATTACAAATCTGATTAAGAAAAAAATCTAAACTAATGAAGTAGCATTTACATGTTTAAAAAAAACTATCGTAAATGTTTGTTTAATGAAGAAAAAAATATTTACATATATATATATATATATATATATATATATATATATATATATATATATATATATATATATATATATATATATATATACAGTATATATATATATATATATATATATATATATATATATATATATACATATATATATATATACTGTATATATATAAATATATATATATATATATATACATATATATAAAACATATATACATACATAATATATATATATATATATATATATATATATATATATATATATATATATATATATATATATATAATCAATCATGGCTGAAGACTATGAAGTGTGAAGAAAGAGATGGTGAATGGAGAAGTAGCTTATTGATTTAAAAGATCAAGATAGAGACGACTGGCAAAATCTAACTAAGGCCCTTCGCGTCAACAGGCGTAGGAGGAGATGATGATAGAATATAGTTTTTTTGATCAGCAAAGTTAAGCTAAACCAAGTCCAGTCAGAAATAGCTCGAGTGACCACCATGAATTGCCCGACATTCTCGGCATATACGCCATTCAAGCATTCATGGGGCAAAGTATTGGGCTAACAGCCCCAACCACTGAGTACCTACTGAAAATTGTATGGCTGATGTGGTGGCACTTGGTCTTAGGGAAAAAGATGTTTCATGAATTACTAATCTATACAGTATAAATATATATATATATATATATATATATATATATATATATATATATGTATATATATATATATATATATATTCATATATATATATATATATATATATATATATATATATATATATATATGTGTGTGTGTGTGAGTGTGTGTGTGTGTATACTACACAAACACATAAAAACTCATATACACATATATATATATATATATATATATATATATATATATATATACTATATATATTGTATACAGTATATGCGTGCATGCACTATATTTATGTTTATTCACAGACATATATATATATATATATATATATATATATATATATATATATATAAATATATATATGGATAAATATTTATTTACATATATGCATGACTGAATGCGTGTGAGTATGGACTTCTACAGAAAAATAAGAGTAATTAATCAATTGTCAAAGAGTTTGCATGAGAAGGACTCCTTTGGTTGCAAGCATACTAACTTTGCAAAGAGGGACACTGAAAGATATTCCGAAAGGAGATAGCCATGAGTTCGTTAATTGAACTGAAACTACGCAACGAAGAAGCACCAGCGGCAATCGGTCGAAGATAGGAAGTGTTGAGGCATGTCGAAGTTGAGAAGTGGTTTCGTCTGCATGGTGGCAATTTTGGCAGTCGATGGTAACATGCAAATTGAAGTAAATGGTACAGTGAAACTGACACGACTTGGTGTAAGATCTGAACATTGAAAGGCAAACAGCAAAGACACTAAGGTAGTTAATAATGCATTAGTTTTGAAAGGTAATAAATGTTTATTATTGAAGAAGTTACTAAGTGAGCGAAAATAAATTAAATTTTGAATTATATAAGATGACTTGGAGTAAGATCTGAACGTTGAACGGCAATGGTATTGAGACTGCAGTTAATAGTGCATTCGTTATAAAAAGAAATGAATATTTATTATAATGGAAGAAGTTACTGAGTGAACGAAAATGAATTAAATTTTGAATTTAAAAGACGACTTGGATTAAGATCTGAACATTGAACAGCAAAGGTACAGAGACTGTAGTTAATAGTGCATTCGTTTTAAAACGAAATAAATATCTATTATTAAGGAACAAGTTAATGTGATAATGAAAATAAATTACATTTTGATTGACATAAGTCGACCTGGAGTAAGATCTGAACGTTGAACGGCAAAGGTACAGAGACTGTAATTAAAAGAGAATTTGTTTTGAAAGGAAATAAATATTGATTATTAAGGAAGAACTTACTGTGGATATGAAAATAAGTTAAATGTTGAATGTTATAAGACAACTTGGCGTAAGATCTGAACGTTGAACGCCAAAGGTACTGAGACTAGTTAATAGTGCAGTCGTTTTAAAAGGTAATTCATATTCATTATTATGGAAGAAGTTACCATGGGAATGAAAATTAACATTTTGAATGCCATAAGACGACTTGGTAAAATCTGAACATTGAACGGCAAAGATACAGAGACTGCACTTAATGAAGCATACGTTATAAAAGGAAATATATATTTGTTATTATGGAAGAAGTTACCGTGGGAATGAAAATTAACATTTTGAATGCCATAAGACGACTTGGTAAAATCTGAACATTGAACGCCAAGGGTACTGAGGCTGCACTTAATAGAGCATTCGTTTTTGAAATGGAATGTCATAATAAGAGAGTTTAAGAATTATGAAAGGAGAAAGAATGAATATTATATAGGAATTACTGCATATAGGCCTATCAAACGTGTTCAAATGAGTGTGATATCCTGGAAATTATTATATGTGTATGACAATGATATTTCAAAATAATAAGAGGTTTGTGGCACATGTTTTGAAAAAAAAAAAAAAATTTAATGTATGTGACTTTTTATAAAACAATAATTCAGTTAGTGTGGCCTGATTTAGATAATAAAACAATTTTATTGGTGAAATGAGTTGGGGTAGTAAACTGTCTAACGCAAAAAGTTATGTTAATTGAAGTTTTCAGAAACAAATTAGTACTGTGAACTTAATCTACAAAAACTGATAGTTTCCTAACTGAGATGTATTAAAGAAGATATCTTCATGATTGTTGTGTTGAAAATTATTATGTTATAAGCATGATATGTTGCAAATAAGGATTCTAAGAGTATAATATATAAAGAAAACTATATTTTCTACGAGTACGGTGTGCTTGAAATATTAGATCTGTTATTGTGATGAACTAAAAAGTACAGTTCTATAAATGTGGTGCTGAAGTAGGGAATTATTATAATTATCAAATGGGTGACCCTCGTTTTAAGGTGTATATATATGAAGAGAAATTTCCAGAGAGAAGGATCCAATGTAGTACTGCCTGGCCAGTAAGGACCCCATAACACTCTAGCGATAGTATTTTAACGGGTGGCTGGTGCCCTGGCTTAACCTACTACCTACAAAGATAAGCGAGGATGTTGAATACAAATGAATGAATATATCAAATAATACTGAGACCAACTATTCCAGATGTATAAGTGATATAAGATCTATAGAAAGGGTGAGGAATTCAGGGATTCATAGAAGTAGTGGTGAGATATCTTCAAGTGGAAAGATAATTCAGAATATATTTAGATACTTGCATATGCAGAGAGAATGACAGTTTTGGGAAGAGACAACTGACGAAAGCTTATGGGGCTTCATGAAAGAACTATACATATAACGCATTGGATAGATAAAGAGAAAGAGATAAGCAGAAGTAAAAGGTGATAACATATAGGATGATTGAGGATCTTCAGGGTTGCCAGGTTTTCCAAATGAGAAAAGGCCAACGTCTGATCAATTGCAGCTTTAAAAGGCCAACCTAATAGTAGAAAAGGCCGAAAATATAGCATTTAAGGCTAACCAATTTAATAAAAAAGGATAAATTCAGGTATCTAGCATGAAAAAAGAACAAATGTGAAGTTTTTGGGCCCGAAAAAGGCCAACCTAGCAACCCTGGTTGAGATATAGGTGAAGGACTTGTGGGAAAGGGGTCTTCAGAGTATGTGTAAATCGGAGGATGTAGGATTTTCTAATTCCTTGTTAGATGGAACAGTTTGACGCTGAGAGATAGATGAATATTAAGTGGATGTTCTTAGCTGAGTGATACAGCATTGTAGTTAGAATAGTTTGATCCTATCTTCTGGATCCATTTGACCAAATTTTGAATGGGTTACAGCATTGCCAGGGGGTCAAGAAATAGACTTACTGACATATATAGTATATATCGGCAGATAATGTTCGTTTTAAGCAAAAGCATATCAATATACTTACTAATGGTAAGTATATCGATATGCGTTTATTCTTTTTATCTGGGATGAGATTTTGCTTAAACCGAATGTTATGTTCCCAGTACTTATGTCTTTAGAAGTACATGCATGACTACCAAAGATTTCATTTGGTAGTCATGCTTTCACTAGTAAGGCGTGTACTTCTAAAGCCATAAGTACTGGAAAGATAACATTCGTTTTAAGCAAAAGCTCATCCCAGATAAAAAGAATAAACGCATATTAATATACTTACCATTAGCATCAATGGCAGCAATGACATCCACCATTTAAGCAATTTCATTTAATTACAATATGAATTAAAAGTGATTAAACAAAAGGGGATAGTCACTAAAACATCCGACTCATTTAGGTGATAGATTGCACGAATTTGACTACTTCCTGTAGACTTATCTTCACGTTTCATATCAATTTAGATAT
>NC_090757.1:44631120-44636120 GCF_036898095.1 Palaemon carinicauda | reverse complement strand
TATCGATTTTCATGCTGTTACTGTTCTTGAAATATTTTATTTTAATTGTTCATTATCTTTCCTTCAGTTTATTTATTTCTATATTTTCTTTCCTCACTGGACTTATAGCATCCTGTTCTTTTATATATGAGGCAGGATATAGGCTCTAGCATTACCATGGTAATTTTTAAAAATTAAAAGAACTCTCTCTCTCTCTCTCTCTCTCTCTCTCTCTCTCTCTCTCTCTCTCTCTCTCTCTCTCTCTCTCTCTCTCTCTCTCTCTCTCTCTCTCTCTCTCTCTCGCTTTTATAATATATATGATAGCAAATAGCAATAGGAATTAGATTAATAATATGGGAAAATCCTATTATTATTAGTTTCGTTACAAAATAATGTTTAAATAGCAAATTCTACGGAGCAAATTCACTCCACTGTTCATTTCTTAACACTGCTCTATTGGGTCTTAATTTTTTGTTGTTGTCTTTCAATGTATGTACATTTTTCCAATGTAAAACTTCGATCTACGTTAAATTGAGAAGTTCTTATATTAATTCCAGGAATGGAACCCACACAAGCTAAAAAGTAGTAGGTTTAATTTTCCTAAATAACGTAATTTCTTCTGCATAATTGCTTCTGCAAAAGATGATTCCTCTTATCAGACAATACTGTTTAATCCACGAACCATTATTGCCTTAAAAAAACACCCATGTTTGATATGCAAGACATATTTTTTCTTGATATTAATTGTATTGGTGACTGGTTAGAACCTTTCAGTAGAGATATTTTTAGAAGTTTATTTCTACTGAATAATGGAAAATTAATACTGGCAAAAGGAAGTGCAATAAAGAACGAAATAAATTTATGCGTAATGAGCAAAGCAGCCCACATGGTTATAATTCCCCTATCAATGAGGTTGAATAAATAATGAGGCAATCATAAATATATGATCAGAAGAATGGGTAAGATATACATACTGGAAATTCTTAACAATAAAAAAATTTTGCTGTTAAATAATTTTGTTCATTTTAATTGGTGTTTTATATAATTGTTTTCGTAAACATAATTAACTATTTCTTTCTTACTTTTGGTTTCATGTATTTTTCAATGAATTATGAAGGATCTTATAAATGGTAGAGCGCTTGCATTCTTATGTGAATAAAACATTTCACATTTGCGTACATATAAAACACACCAAACAAATATTTCTCACATGACGTATGTACATTACTAATATTTACAAACAAAAACATATTAACATACAAGTCTGAACATTTGCCTACATTTGCATAAAGAAATATATTGCGTTAAGTAATTCAAACATTAGTTCGTTAAATATTTTTTTGAAATGGATAATTATTCAGTTAAGGTTTATGCACAGTTGCATACTTTTGTGCAAGTGAACTAAGCATGAGAGCCCGTATATACTGTATATACATGCCTTTAGATATATGTTATCATTTGATTTTTCCCGATTATTCAGTTTATCCAATACCTGAAAAAGTAATTTTTTTACTCATAACAATCTTCAAAATTTCACAGTTTTTCTTATTGCGTGAACCTTTTAGGAGAGGATATCAATAATATATGTAACAGATTAAAACATAAAGGCTTTCTTATTTCTTTATTTTAATTACTTAACTTTTACTAATACATTAACAAAGATTTTGTATATATGTAAACTTACGATAATACATTTTTTTTTGGGGGGGGGGGGGCAAAGTAAAGTGCAAAAAACACACTTAATTCTTAAAAATGTATGAATAAAAATACATGCACATTTCTGAGCTTGTATAACACATTCAAATATATTTATACCCAAGATGTTTTACATGTATGTGAATACATAAACATTCTTACTTACAAACGCATTCGTTAATTACTTGCATATGTATCCTTTAGGGTCTTACCTTAAACTAAAGATTCTTGTAATTTATTATTCATGCTACTAAGCATACATTTCAACATATCATTTTACATAGGAAATACATGTATAAAAAGATTTTAAATAGTAGGTTGGCCAGGGCACCAACCACCCGTTAAGAGAGTTATTGGATCCTTTGACTGGCCAGAGAGTACTACATTGGATCCCTCTCTCTCGCTCCGGTTCAGTTTTCCTTTGCCTACAAATACATCGAATAGTCTGGCATGTTCTTTCCATATTCTCCTCCGTCCTCATATATCTGAAAACACCGAGATTACAAAACAATTCTTCTTAGTTTAAGGGGTTAACTACTGCACCGTAGTTGTTCAGTGGCTACTTTCCTCTTGGTAAGAATAGAAGAGACTCTTTAGCTATGGTAACCAGCTCTTCTAGGAGAAAGACACTCCAAAATCAAACGAATGTTCTCCAGTCTTGGGTAGTGACATAGCCTCTATATAGTACCATAGTCTTCTAATGTCTTGAGGTAGAGTTGTCTTCCTTGAGGGTACACTTGGCTACACTGTTCTATCTTTCTATTGTTTTATATTGACGATTTTATAGTTTATATACGAAAGATTTCCTTTAATGCTGTTACTGCCCTTAGAATATTTTATTTTACGTATTCATTACTTCTCTTGTAATTTAATGATTTTCCTATTTCCTTTCCTCGCTGTGCTATTTTCCGTGTTGGTGCCCATGGGGTTGTATCACCCTGCTTTACTAGCTAGTGTTGTAGCCTAGGAAGTAATAATAATAATAATAATAATAATAATAATAATAATAATAATAATAATTATAATAATGTATACTTCCATATATTCTTTCTCTCGGATCATCTCCTACAATTACATCTATGCTTCCACATACAAACATACATGCATATATTTGAGGCAATCTTAACACAAACACACATACATGCATGTTCATACATGAACATAAAAACGTTCATATCATTATTACATCTGTATAACATATTCGTTCGCTTCGTACGTCGAATTATTTCATTTTTGCTAATAACTCTCTAAAGGGAAGATTAATAACAAAAGTAATGGGATGAGTATAACGAGGGAAGATTTAGCAATACGGATAAATCATTTATCAAATCAACCAAATTATGCAAAATAAGACTGCATTCTTTTTCACGGGGCAGATGAGAGTGAGATCCGCTGGCGTCGCTAAGGACGATTTTCACGAGCGAATGCTATCGGAAAACGCCTCTATGCGATGACAAGAAGGTCTTTTATTCCGATTCCCTTCCTTTGGATGCGTATGCTGTATTGACTTCCCTCCTTATATGGTAATTAGGGGAAAAGGAAGAGTTTCTTTGTTTTAACATTTTCTTTGTCCCTTGGGATGACGGGCCCTTCTTTCTCTCCATAAAGCTGAAAGATGATGTATGTTGGTGGAAGAAGAAGAAGAAGAAGAAGAAGAAGAGTAAGAGGAGGAGGAGGAGGAGGAGGAGGATAAATGGCATCCATTAAAAACATCATTAATATTAATGCTGAAAGATGACGTATGTTGATGGGAGGAGAAGAAGAAGAAGACGAAGAAGAAGAAGAAGAAGAAGAAGAAGAAGAAGAAGAGGAGGAGGAGGAGAAGATGGCATCATTAAAAATACCAATAATATTATTGCTGAAAGATAATGTATGTTGATGGGAGAAGAAGAAGAAGAGGAGGAGAAGGAGGAGGAGGAGGAGGAGGAGGAGGAGATGGCATCATTAAAATCATCATTAATATTAATGCTCAGAAATGATACCAAATGATGCTTCAATTAAATGCTGAATATTCGTTTCAACTTAACCTCATATGATAATAGGAGAAAGCATTGATCACATTCAGTATAATTACGTCATCTAACTGGAACAGAAATACAAAAGCAATGCATTCGACGCATATTGTATTTTTTTCGGATAACAACCAGTTATAAGTGTCCCTCTTAATTATGTATTTAAGTGTATTATCCACTATCTCTTGTTAAGTGATACGTTATCATACTATCAGCTGGCTCCTGTTAAGTGTACGCAAGTGTACTATACACTTCCTGCTGTTAAGTTTACGAATCCTCCCGAAGTAGAGATTTTAAGACTAAATTATATTTTACTGTATTTTCTTTTTTACTTCATCCTTATTATTTGTGACCACAGATAGATTTCATCAATAAATTTTATCTACTGTATATATCCTTTTTTTCTTTTCACTACATCCGTAGTAGTTGTGACCACAGATACATTTCAAACAATCATTTTTATCAACATCATTTATCTCAGTTTTGCAGTGTGGATTTTGAAAGCACACCAGTTATTTATTTTTAAGACGATTCTACATTAATCAAACAATCCATTTTATCAGCAACATAGATTATCTCAGTTTTGCCATAGGGATTTAAAATCAATACCAGTTACTTTTTTTTTTTTTGGGTGGGGGAGGATACAGACGATTCTACATTAACTTTCTTTTATCTTTCATTATAATTCAGTTTAAATCCAGACTGCCTTCCGGAGAAGACAAACACAAACAGACAGGCAATTCAGGTCTCACAAGAGGAACAAACATTCAGGAAATAAACTGTAATGAAAAGCAAACGAATCGCTTTTGAAGGAACGGCAAATCTAATTGACGTATACACATAAACCCAACGAAGACTGCAGCTAACTTCAAGAAAACGAGATGAAAGCCATACGTTTGCTGCTAATTAAAATTCGTATTTTACGACAACTGAATCGATTTGAGTGTAGCCATTAAAATGGTAGGTTCCCTATTCTGTTGATAAAAAAAAAAAAACTTATTCTAATCGAAAATTCTCCGTAAAAATATAAAGTTCTCGGCAGTATTTCAGTAAACTACAGGCAACCGTAATTTTTACCCTACTTTGTTGTTATTTTTTACGGTTTAATGACCTACAGTGTAATAAAACAAAGGAAGACTATATTCCTAGGAGATCAATTTATAACTTGATTCTAATACACGATATAAAACTTCTATTACCTTGTTTGTAATCTATAACGCAAGAGTAGCCTACAGATTAACATGGATCATGAACAGTCCCCTCTTAGAAATTTTGGGCTTATAGCATCCTGCTTTACCAACTAGGGTTGTAGCT
>NC_090757.1:44616120-44623620 GCF_036898095.1 Palaemon carinicauda | reverse complement strand
TTCTTCTTACCAAAATTTTTAAAGTCAATCGTAAATCTGATGAATTAATAATTTTTTTCTCTTTTTATTTGTTCATACATATATGCATGTGTATATTATAACTTTACGAGTAGGAAGACGTTAACGTGGTGAAAGGATTTGTGTCTGTACGATCAGCAAAGCTGTGCTAGGCTGGGTCACCCCCACCAGATTAGTTTGCTGGGAACGATCAGATAAGTCTCCAAACAACATCAATCCACAGTTATCCAGCGCGATGATGAAAACTGCCCAAACCCCAGACACGAATAAGGATATGTCTGAGGCCTTTGTCATGCAGTGGATGAGAATCAGTACATTTATTATATCATTATTTGAGTAAGATCGTCATCAATACAGAAAATAGACCTACTAGGTAGGTTTGCTGTGAGCGATCAGACAAAAGTCTCCCAACAACACTAATCCACAGTTGGCCAGCAGCGTGGTGATGAAAACTGTCTAAACACCAGACATGAATAAGGATATGTCTGAGGCCTTTGTCATGCAGTGGACGTGAATCAGTAAGATCGTCATCTATACAGAACTGATAAGCAATAAAGAATTTGCAATTTTCAGCCTAGGTCTGGTTGTATACATAACAGGAGCTTATGATACTTATTTTGGCAGGGGAGAAGAGCAGACATATTTACTCCACCCAAGAGAAAGCAAGGGCAAAAAAAACAAGCATTAAGGAAAGAAATATAAATATGGCAAATTAAATGGATGGACCCAGCCCATGTCATTGAGGGACTGATATGACAGTCAAAAAGTTTGTGAAATTCCGCTGAAAGTTTGGAATGCCTTAGAATTTTAAATAATTTATCATATTCTTCTGTTCACAAAACATGCAGCCACTGAACGCAATGTCACTGTACAGAATTTAGGAAAGCAGACTTTGTTGTATATAAATCATTGTAGGTTGCATGTTACTTTGATTATATATACAGAATTAGAAGTTAAAAGTAAACTACATTGCTTAAATCAAATCCTTAAGTGTAACGAAAATCTTTGAAATGTCACATGCTCAACCATGATACTAAAAGCTCTGAATTACAAAATGATACACACTCTGATGGTTGCTTAATGTATCTATAAGTTCTGAATTCCCTAAATGATTCTTGAATCATTATAAAGTATTAATTATATAACGCATAACCTACTACACTTGGAAAATGTTTGGTTGCCATACTAGAAAGTAGAAAATCCTCCTAAACGACCAAACCGTAATGTTTGTTACTGCAGATAAAAATGACAAATTCGTAGATAATTTGTATTTTTCACAAACTAATACAAACCCGGAGTTATTTATTATGGATGAGCATAGAAAGAGGCAAGAAGTATGCCACTTAGGCTACCTCTTGGCTCAACCTATGGTTTGGGGCTTTAGGCCAAATCGTGTGCTCGGAGGATCTATAAGAAGTCCACAATTAAGTCTTTGGAATACTTTCTTGTGTCAGGCATATAAAAGCCTACATTGATATTTTGACTTAGCATGTATGAGTGTTTTGCTCCCCTAAAAACTCTGGCTTTTTCAAAAATATCATAACATATTGTTTGAGATACTCCCGCTAAAGAGTTATCAGGTCTTTTGACTGGCCACACAGTACTACTTTGGATCATTCTCTCTGGTTACGGTTCATTTTCCCTTTGCCTACACACACTGAATAGTCTGTCCTATTTACTACATATTCTCCTCTGTCCTCATACACCTGACAACATTGAGATTAGCAGACAATTCTTCTAAATCCGAGGGGTTCACTACTTCATTGTAATTGTTCAGTAGCCACTTAACTCTTGGTAGCGTAGAAGAGACTGCTTAGCTATGGTAAGCAGATCTTCTAGGAGAAGGACACTCCAAAATCAAACCATTGTTCTCTAGTCTTGGGTAGTACCATAGCCTCTGTACCATGGTCTTCCATTGTCTTGGGTTAGAGTTCTCTTGCTTGAGGGTACACTCGGGCACACTATTCTACTTTTATGTCTCTTCCCCTTGTTTTGTTAAAGTTTTAATAGTTTATATAGGAGATATTTATTTCAATGCTACTCTTCTTGAAATATTTTATTTTTCCTTAAGTTTCCTTTCCTCACTGGGCTATCTTCCCTGTTGGAGCCCCTGGGCTTATAGCATCCTGTTTTTCCAAATAGGGTGTAGCCCAGCAAGTAATAATAATAATAATTATTAAATTTCCTCAAAAGACATAACTGCATTACTTGTTATAATTACCCATAATTACTAAATTCCCTTCGAATACCATGCTGCGTTGTTTTATTACACATACCAAAGGTTACTAGTTTCCCTAAGAGTGCCATACTGTGCTGTTTGGTCCCCATAATGGTATAACCTAAAGTACCGAATAACCTAAAAGAAAGATGACATATTATGAGGCTTCCAGATGATAATGTCCCTATGTATGACAGATATTTACAAGAGGTGGCACGAGGACTCCCAATTAGAGGTGTAAAGACTCAAAAAAGGTTTAAAGACGACAATGTGGTAACAGGATAGTCTCTAAAGTTATGTCTGGAAGGATGAATAGTCTGCCCATAGAAACTGGAGTGGCAAGAGTACATTTATTCCCCAAATTCTCACAAATTTTATGCAAGGTAATAATTCAGTCAGTAATCGAGGGTCGTTAGTGTAAAAATTGATACTTTGAATTGCCATGTAGCAGTTACTTAGTTTTCAACCCCATAATGCTGTTTGTCTATACATTTTTTTTTTTCTTTTATATCCTCAGTTTTTCTACTGTTTTATTCTGCAAAGCCCGGATTTTATGTCATATGAGTGTATTCTTTTTAATAATAATAATAATAATAATAATAATAATAATAATAATAATAATAATAATAATAATAATAATAATAATAATAATAATAATAATAATAAGTAAATTCTTCGCTCTGGGCATAAGGTTTCGAGTCCTTTAATCAATCATGGAAAATATGCTATACCATAAAAAATTACATTAAAACAGAGCCAACTTATTATTAATTTCCATATATCATCCACTTGGTTACATATCCAAATTAAACAACTTCCTACGAACCATTTATTCCAATATTATATTTATCTAAGTCTGTGTGATCTTTCAGTCTACTCCTAATTTATTAAACAATCCAGCCACTGATTATGAAGTATGCCATGAAATTAAATCATTGACTTTAAAATGTGAAATTAAATACTTTTACAAATATTGTATTAAGATTTGTTGAGGCAAAATACCTAAGTATTAATTCATTTCCCTTCTTTATTTTTATGACCATAATTCTTTCTTGGGCTAATATGTACATTGATACATTCTATATAGTTGTCAAATGGCATTTGGTTGAACTTCTCGGATCCACACATAAATTCACTGAACATGAATAAGGTTTTTCCATAGTAACTTTGGACAAGAAAACCCGGCTGTATATTTAATACTTATTTCTTAGTTAATCAGTCAGAGCCATATATAGAATAGAAGACTATTTCAACAAATTGCATTCAACAGTGTGATTCTTATTACTATCGCAATGTGTTACCTTTTTATCACACGAATATTAAGATGAACACAAAATGTTATAGATGAATCAAAATATTATTCATACAGTTGAAAGTCTTCTTACTGTTTTGAAACTTAGATGAGCCCCTACCTGGTCAATAGGCAATGAATTGTTAATGACTCTTAAGACGAATGTTCATATTAGATTATATGGTCTTTCGACCATTTGGATACCTCTGACTCTTGTGAAAGGAGAAAGCTCTTAAGAATTAACAGTTACCAGATATTTTCATGCAAAAAATATAGTGCAGAAAAATATATAATTATCCATGACTGTTCTGAAAAACAGGTGAAAGCATGACAACTCATCAAGTATATAGGTTTATCTGAGTAATGCCTGAAAAATTCACAAATGACTTCCAATCTAAAACAAATCAGTTATCTTTAACTTTTTTACCACTTACCATCCCTCTCTCTCTCTCTCTCTCTCTCTCTCTCTCTCTCTCTCTCTCTCTCTCTCTCTCTCTCTCAGAAGGAAAACACCACGTGCACAATTACAGATGTAATAGGGAATATTATAACAACTAAAAACATAGGAACGGGTAAATATGGAAAAAATCTCTCTCTCTCTCTCTCTCTCTCTCTCTCTCTCTCTCTCTCTCTCTCTCTCTCTCTCTCTAAGAATGAAAACACCACGTGCACAATTACAGATGTAATAGGGAATATTATAACAACTAAAAACATTGGAACGGGTACATAGTGAAAATCTCTCTCTCTCTCTCTCTCTCTCTCTCTCTCTCTCTCTCTCTCTCTCTCTCTCTCTCAGAATGAAAACACCACATGCACAATTACAGATGTAATAGGGAATATTATAACTAAAAACATAGGAACGGGTAAATAGTGAAAATCTCTCTCTCTCTCTCTCTCTCTCTCTCTCTCTCTCTCTCTCTCTCTCTCTCTCTCTCTCCATTAACTCACGACTCTCGATATCAGAAAAAGTATAATATTAACCCTTCTAAAAAGTACCTTAGACCGAATTAACAATGAATACGATAAACATTACAAAGGACTTGAAAAAACTCATCAAATGAAATAATGAATTCAAAGCCCCTTTGGATCAGAATATCCATGATGCTTAAAAACTAAATCACAGAAACCAAAGAATATGAGAAACATATTCTAAGTATTTTCAAGACGTAAAAATCAGTTAATAAAATATATAAATCTAATTCCGGGTACAAAAACGACAAAACAAACCATATAAAAATGACAATAAAAAGGTAAAAATAACACATATATTCTTATATAAAAAAAATCAAGGCATTAAAATGATACAGATGGGAATTTTAGCTTTAATAACAATTAGTTGAAAACTGGGAAGTAGTGAATATAAAAGATGAAAATGGCAATACCGTCCAGCTCATTAAATAACAGAAATCTGTGGAGGCGAAATGAAGCGACAAACAGGACGGGAAAACCAAAAATTAAAAGTATGCTTCGCGGAGCCACGACTTGGAAAATAAAATCCCGAGTTTCAGTCAAATTATTCACCGCTTTCATGATTGCAAGCGAGTCCTTGGAATAAATCTCTTTATGTGGAAATGAAGCGAGTTTTCACTTTAGCTATCTACTGGGTTATACTTTAAAAATTAACATGAATGAATAAATTAATGATTATACGAATTCAAAATATAATAGGTTTCTCTTAGGAAAGGCATTCGTTCATATAATTTTCTAATTAATAATTCAAAACACGTAATAATTTTGTACTAACGAACAAAAAACAAATCAGTCTTATTTGCTGATCATTTAATATCCAAAATAAATCTTGAATTACACTATTTCAAAACAAATCATGGTTATGTGACACTGAAGAGAATAATTCATTCATATCATTTGCATATTGATTGGTTGAAAATATATAATGATATATATGATTTGAAAAAGTTTCAGGCATTCTAAAAGCTAGGGACGAACTTCATTCTTGTCCTTGATTGATTTTTTTTTTATAAAATAAATTTATATTTTCAAAAGGGATTTAGTTTTGTGACAAAAAAAAAATTATCTTAATTTAGTCATTTATTCTATGAAAACAAATCTATTTACAAGGATTGTAATGGAATCAGGTCTAACCAGAACGAAGCGATAAAATAATGGTTTTCATTAATGAATGATAAATTAATGAAATAATAAATGAAAATTTTTGCTCAGTTACACGATTTCAAATTATTATCATTATATTGTAATCTAAAGAAAAACATATCACCTTCAACTAATCTATGAATTAAAAAAAAGTCTATATTTATGCAAATTCAAAAGTGAAAAAGATGGAAATAAAAAACAATCTTATTATCACCTAAATTCAATTCATCTATTTTTTTTTAATTTTATTGAGTCCAACTTTCATAATCCATTTCATGGAGTTCCTTTTCATGCGATTCTACGTTGGACAGATAAAACTAGAGACAACCTAATGATAAAAGAATATTAAATACTAGTGTGTGCAACCCGTCAAAAATGTCTAAATATTTAGATAGATATGCACACACACACACACATACATACACACACACACACACACACACACACACACACTAATTCAACCTTCCCCACTCTCTCAACCTTTCCTAACTACAACACGCTGTTCGGTAATTTGTGGGAGATTGTGGTTTCCGAGTGTATCTCTCGGGGTAACCTCCCTCGCCAAGGTATGGCTACTCCCTCTAATCATTGCCACTTAGTGTGACAGACAAGAAATATGTTTGTATATACAGATATAACCAGACACTTGCTCTTTGTTACATGGGGGAGGATTTCCACTCAAAGTTTTTCAATAGTGTAGGTTCAACGTCTTAATTACAGAAGAAAAATTACGTTTGGAAATTTTAAATTGAATCTGAAGTACTATTTGTAATGAAGTTTAAAGTACAGAATAATTTCCCTGAAATGTGGATTCATGAATGTTTTTTATTTCTGGAAAACGGGGACTACTCAATGAAGACAAATCATTATCATCCTCCCCTCCTACACGTATTGACGCAAAGGGTCTCGGTTACATTTAGCCAGTCGTCTCTATCTTGAGCTTTTAAATCAACACTTCATCTAATTCACGCTTCATAGTCCTCTTCCATGTAGGACTGGGTCTTCCAACTCTACTAGCTCCTTGTGGAGCCCAGTCTGAAGACAAATAGTATTGACGTTTCAGAAGTTATTTCACACAAGAAATTTCCTATATAAAAATCTTTTACAAGTAACGTAAATTTGTAACAATTGTTTAGTATACAGCGACTTGAGTAAAACGAAACTGAACAGCATAAACAGTAGCGTAAAGCTATGAGTTTATTTGTTTTTCTATAAATAATCTCTAAAAATAAAATAAACTATTAGGTAAAGGATAGAAGATTGGTAACTAACCAGAGATAATACGTAATAAATATAAAATATGCCAATTAAATATGACTGTAAGATATAAAACAACATGAAAAATTCCTTACTAAAAGGATTGCGAGAAATGAAAAATTAATGTAAAAAAAAATGCAAGAGAAATTGAAGTTCCGAATTTGATTGACAAACTAAACCGGCTGTTTACAAAATGCTCTGAAAATCCTACCCGTGTCCAGAAGCGAAATTACTGTTTATTTTCCGTATGACCATTTAATGGCACAGAAACCCGACGGAAGGGAAGGGAATTTTTTACCTCCCCTAGAATCGAGGAAAAAAAAAAAAAAATATCGACCAATTAATCAAACGCTTCCGCGGACGTAAAATGCAGAACATTGCAACTTAATGCAGCAAATGCGGTTTGACGCAGATCGAGGACATGTATAATTGGCAGACTAGGGTCTAATTCATCTGTAATCAGAACTCATTTTTCAGGCGCTGGGGAAAATTCATTGGACAAGTCGGCAAAAATGATATAGGTTCAGATTTTTTTTTTTTTTTCTTTTTTTTTTTTGTAATTCTCGAGTATTGCCGCAATTAGCCACATTTCGGTACTATGACG
>NC_090757.1:44598620-44603620 GCF_036898095.1 Palaemon carinicauda | reverse complement strand
AAATTAGTTTATTGTTAGCTAAACTATATATAATCCCATAGAATTTTTCGTCTCGAACATTTTCTTCTCTTAAAGATGTATTTCACTTTAGTATTTCTTATTTCCTACGACTTTCATGCATCATATCAGCACTGTAAAATTGGGTAAAATAACATACTGCATATGGGTAGCACAACACGATATCATTTTATCTGCAAGTAGGTTAAATAAAAACTATATTTTGGTCTCTTCAATGCTAACGAGATATATGATGACTCTTATCACTTTTTTTAAATATATATTACATAATATACAACATATGTTTCTTTATTTACTGATAAAAAGTTTTTTCCTATCAGCAGGGTTTAACAAATTTCCAATATTATTCTTTAACGAAATAAGATAACTAAATTTATATACATACCTTATAACGCATGACTATATTTACAAATTACTGTAATTAATATATATATATATATATATATATATATATATATATATATATATATATATATAAATTTATATATATACATGTATATAAATATATACAGTATATATACACACATATATATACATATGTATAAATATAGATGTGTATATATATATATATATATATATATATGAATATGTGTATATATATATATATATATATATATATATATATGAATATATATATATATATATATTTATATATATATATACATATATATATATATATATATATATATATATATATATATATATATACATATATATATACACACACACACACATATATATATATATATACATATATATATATATATATATATATATATATATATATATATATATACACACTCACACATCCATATATACATATACATAAATATATATATTATATATGTATATACTGTATATATATTACATATACACAGGTATATTATGCTATCCAAGATTTCAGAAATGGGCACTACCGTTTCAAAATATCACTGTTATTCTAGTTTAATTTTATAACAATATTTTTAAGAGATTTTTTCGAATAATAGATTTTGTTACTAATAATACAGATATAATTTGGGTATATTTAATTCAGCCCAATAAGCCCTTGAATTCTAAACTAATGTTTAGTGAATGGTGATTACCTGTGGGGCAGCTTCATAACCGGAAGTTTAAATTTTATTTCTGAAATTAACAAATATATCTTAAGATAATACTTCTCTTTAATTTTTATCGAAACATATATAAAAACATGCATATGTATAAATAGTAATTTTATTATTATTATTATTATTATTATTATTATTATCATTATTATTATTATTGCTAGCTAAACTACAACCCTACTTGGAAAAGCAGGAAGCTACGAGTCCAAAGGCTCCAACGGGTAAAAATATACCAGTAAGGAAAGGAAATAAGGAAATATGTAAAATACAGGAGAAGTAATGAAAAACCAAAATGAACCCTTTTCGGAACAGTAACAATATTAAAATATATTTTTCATATATTTAACTAGAAATAGCTAATCATGTCAGTCAGTTCAACATAAAAAAAACATTCGCTGCAAGTTTCCACTATTGAATTTCCACCGGTTCAACTACCTAATTGGGAAGATCATTCCAGAACTTGGGCACAGCTGGAATATAACTTCTAGAATATTGTAAAGTATTGAGCCTTATGGTGGAGAAGGTATGACTATAAAGATTAAATGCATATTGATATAGTATCAAGTATATATATATATATATATATATATATATATATATATATATAAACATATATATATATAAATATATATATATATATATATATATATATATATATATATATATACATACATATATATATATATATATATATAAACACACACACACACACACACATATATATATATATATATATATATATATATAGATATATATATTACAAAAGCAAAACTAATATATGTTAAGATTATATCACAAACACGAGGCTTAATTCAACTTTACCCGAACAATTTTGTTGTTATCATACATAAAAACCAATTTTTGATTTCTCTAAAGAGCTCTACCGTTCAGATAGATGAAAGCAACCGTATTTCTAATAAAAAAAATATCTTTGAAAGGACAGTATTTTTCTGTCGTGTATATATATATATATATATATATATATATATATATATATATATATACATATATATATAAATATATATATATATATATATATATATATATATATATATATTTATGTATATATATATATATATATATATACACATATATGCATATATATATATATATATATATATATATATATATATATATATATATATATATGTGTGTGTGTGTGTGAGTCTGTGTACAAGTGGGTGTTTTGTATTGTACTTAATAACTATCAGTATCGAATTAAATAAAAAAAATATACAAAATGTCAATATCCTCGCTATATTCATGTCCCCATTGTTATCAATATATAGTTTTAATTATCTTACTAGCTATACTACAACCTTAGCTGGAAAAGCAGGAAGCTAAGAGTCCAAAGACTCCAACAAGTAAAAATATACCAGTGAGGAAAGGAAAGAAGTAAATATGTAAAACGCAAGAGACGTGATGGAAAATCAAAATATATTTATATATTATAAAAGCAAAACTAACATATGTTAAGAATATGTCACAAATACGATGCTTTCTTCAACTTTACCTGAACAATTCTATTTTTCAGTTTTTCTAAAAGAGCTCTATTGTTAAGATAGATGAAAGCAACTGTATTTCTAATGCTTTCTAATGAAAAAATATTACCTTTGACAGTACCGGATATTTTTCTGTCATATGTATATATATATATATATATATATATATATATATATATATATATATATATATATATATAAATATATATATATATATATATATATATGTATATGTATATATATATATATATATATATATATATATATATATATATATATATATATATGGGTGCTATTATAGTATGCTATCTACCGCCGATTTTGCTATCTACCACCCCTCTCTGAAATTTTGGAATTGGTTTATTATTTTGTTTATGAGACCCCAATTAACACTACTTTACAATTAACTGGGAAATCACCTAATACTGTCACTGATTGGTTTAATGTGTCTGGAAGTGTGTAGTGTGGTGGTTTCAATTGGAAAGTTCTGAGAAAAGGCGAAGATGTATTTCCTGCTTTCTTGAATGATGTAAGATATATTTACAAGCAGTAGTAGAATAAATTTTTGATTGAATATTTTTCATAGATTATTTTCTTTCAGTTTTGTAATATTTGATTTTTCATTTGATTAACTTGTAACATTGTTGTATGATGAGCTTTGAATAATTTGTAAAAAATGTTTCCCTACTAACTGCTTATAATTATGCACCCATGTTGTCCTGGCAATAAATATTATTAAACTATCATTAAAGTCCAATGAGGATAACATACTGGTGGTAAGTAATCTGTTTGATAATCCTTATCAAACAGGAGGATTAACATTGACGGTAGATAACATACTTTGTGGTAGATACCATACTATAGTAGAAATTCGACGGTAGATAGCATACTATAATAGAAATTCGACGGTAGATAACATACTATAATAGCACCTATATATGTATATATACATATATATATATATATATATATATATATATATATATATTTATATATATATGAATATATACATATATATATACATATATATATATATATATATATATATATATATATATATATATATATATGTATATATATATATATCTGTGTGTACAAGTAGGTGGTTTTTATTGCAGTTTAATAAATATCAGTATTGAATTTCATAAAGTTATATAAAATGTCAATATCATAGCTATTTTCATGTCAAGTTTGTTATTAATACATTGTTTAACTTATATCTTTTCGTGGGCTTAAAACTGCACTATTACTTTTTAATATACTTATCTCTGTTATAAGTACATGCTCGTTTCCTAAATATAAATTACTTTAATTTCCGGTATCAAATAAATCTATCTATTCCTCACCATAGAACTTCATTTCTATTATTAACGATGGAATTTAAAAAACCGCAAAATTTCCTTTCTCAAAAAGATAAGTGATTAACATTAATTTGTTTTATTTTTATTATAAATAACTATAAATTTTAGACCTAAGATACTACATATTATAAGATGTAATTTCTACATCCGTGAAAAAGGATTTTTCCAAATGTCTTTAATGGAATACAGTAATTCGACTAGCCATAGTTTATTTTCAAAAGTGTTATATTAGGAGCCAAATCTATTTTTAATATAAGATCAGTAATGACTCGTGGTATCTTTGAACATCTCTTGTAAGTTTTAGTAACTAATGGAACTTTTTAACTATTCCACTGGCCCTTTACACCTAATGATATTTTCATTGCCAGTGGCTCATAATGTTTATCAGAGTTTATAAATGAAAGATCTATTTTAATGTTGTTACTGTTCTTAAAATATTTCATATTAATTGTTCATTACTTCCTCTGATGTTTACTTATTTCCATGTTTCCCTTCATCATTGGGATATTTTTCCCTGTTGGAGCCATTGGGCTTGTAGCATCCTCCTTTTCCAACTAGTGTTATAGCTTACTCAATATAAATAATAATAATAATAATAATAATAATAATAATAATAATAATAATAATAATAATAATAATAATAATAATAATGATGATGACCGCCTATTGCAATACACCATTACATGAATGAACTTTTTTTTCTGAAATCTAACTTTATACTACCAATAAACATTCCGTGATCCAACCGATTCTTTTTCGATGAAATGTTTCATTAATCTTAAAGATAAAAAATGCTTTGATTAAATAATTCTGTGACTAATACGTTTTCCTTTTGTCAATTTTGTAGCCTATCAATAAGGAAATACCATTGACACCTTTCTTATATTATTGGAAAAACCTGCTATAGAAATTGAAAAAAATCCCCAAAATAATTTCACCTATAAAAAATTCTTATTTTGATCCTAGCGCCTTGAAATGGAAATGTTGAAACACTACAATGTATGGGATCCTAA
>NC_090757.1:44578620-44583620 GCF_036898095.1 Palaemon carinicauda | reverse complement strand
TATATATATATATATATATATATATATATCTGTATATATATACATGTATATATATATATATATATATATATATATATATATATATATATATATATATATATATCTGTATATATATATCTATATATATATATATATATATATATATATATATATATATATATATAACTGTGTATATATATATATATATATATATATATATATATATATACACATATATATATAACTGTATATATATATATATATATATATATATATATATATATATATATACATACATATATATATATATATATATATATATATATATATATATATATATGAATTTTTTATGTATGTATATTTACTACGTATATGTGTATGGAACATACACATCTCCATATCATATGACCAAAAGCGTACATGCACGAATGTCCACGTATGATATGCGCATGCGCGTATGCCTAAGGGAAGAAAAAAATGTTTATGGAACATACCATCTTTGTCACACAGGGCTATCATGCACTGGAAACCCCCTCGTCTAATAACTCTTGATTAATGTCATCAATTTTCAACGTTATATTGAGCAATTATTCCTTAGAATAAAGATAATAAAATGCTCCCAAACTCCATAATGCTGATTCAATCAGGTTTTATAATCATTAACTAGAGATATCATTTCTAGAGTTCATTCCGAAGGAAATCCTAATTTCGAAGGATTTTTTTTCCCTTCGCCTGAAATTCCCAAGGGCTTGACTATCACTATGTATTTTGCGAGGCGCCTTCGCCCCCACTGCTGAGGATCGTTATACGGATTAGGGGGAGACCACGAAGGCTGAAGGGACATTGTGGTCTCCCGGCCTTTTTTTTTTCTTTTGTAAAATGGCTTCGAAATTTGTTCTTCAGTGGAGAATTATGGTGTGCGATTTCCTGCACCACCATCGGAGAGACTTGGATGTCTCTCTTCCATGAAGGGAATCTGATGTGGAATAGTCTTTCGTAAGAATAAAATCATGAACTACATCAAGATATAAGGATGGCAAACGTTTGATAATTATCTATTTTTCTATCATGGGCATACCAGTAAGTATGTGCAATATATTATTATTATTATTATTATTATTATTATTATTATTATTATTATTATTACTTGCTAAGCTACAACCCTACTTAGACAAGCAGGATGCTATAAGCCCAGGGACCCCAACAGGGAAAATAACCCAGTGAGGAAAGGAAATAAGGCAAAATGAAATATTTTAATAACAGTAACAACAGTAAATTAAACACTTTGTTTGATGAGAGTAGATATCCAGTATCTTGATCGAGAAACATGGTGTGATGTCTACTTATATCAAATTACTCCTAATCTTACAAAAAGTAATATCAATATATATTTTAGCATTTTTTTTTTTTTTTTTTAACTTTTACTGATCCTAAACTTTCTCCAAATATCACTAATCCTTGTAAAGCATTTCGAGTTCATAAGAAACCTGACAATAAGAATTTTTTTTTTTTCATAATTCTTCCCATCCAAATAATTGCACTGAAAATAGTTCATTATGCTCAGAGAGAGAGAGAGAGAGAGAGAGAGAGAGAGAGAGAGAGAGAGAGAGAGAGAGAGAGAGAGAGAGAGAGAGAGATAAGAAACCCGACAATAAGACATCTTTTTCATAATTCTTCTCATCCAAATAATTGCACTGAAAATTGTTCATTATGCTCAGAGAGAGAGAGAGAGAGAGAGAGAGAGAGAGAGAGAGAGAGAGAGAGAGAGAGAGAGAGAGAGAGAGAGAGAGAGAGCCACAACATTTTCAATCAATTATTTTATTTTAGATATTGATCCTCTTCATTGTCTCTTTTAAGATATTGGTGATCAACATCTTGGATTTCATCTCCTGTTTACTATTATGCGTCTTCTTTCTTTGTTTATACCTTTTATATTTTTTTCTATATGTTGGTTGGTTCACCTTAATAATAGTAAGAGGAGGCTCTTTTTTGTGCATTTGTTTACCTGTAACAACTACAACTACAGGGGCACTCTGTAGAGAGCATGCCTTCGCTACGCCAAGTAGTTTTATGTTGCTCTTAACTCCACTGTGTACTTGCACTTCGATGTATTTTCTTTAAATTCGAATGAATTTTTCCTTGGTTAATACCCTTTATGTCCACTATTTTTCGTTTAAATTGTTTAAGTAGTTTTTGTGAAATGTATTTCAATAAAAAAAAGGAACTAACAAAATATTTTCAATTTACTCAACTTTGCGATTGTTTTAAAAAGTACTGCTGCGTACTTGTACTTTGATGTACTTCATCCAAAATGTTACAGATTCCTCCTTGCGTTATACCCATCATGACTACAAAGTAGGTTTTGTTTATATTTGCTGACAAACAAACAAACAACTAACTAAACTAAGAAACAGATGACAAGGGTGAATACATAAGGTTTTGGCGACGGCAGCAATAATAATACGGGCAAAAATCTAGTTATTATTAATATCGATATTGATAATAAACTCAATAAACCAAAAAAAAAAAAGAATTATCAAAACCGAGAAAATGAAACTTGAACAATTCAATTAGCCGAGATTCTCAGTTATTTTTAAACGAAAGCTATAGTATAGGACCAAAGAGTGATTTTTCCATCTTTTGAATTAAAGATATTTATTAACCTTTTAGTATCACAATTCAACTCTAATAAGCTGGACTTATGCCATTCAAAATATTTTGAAATATTCATCAACAAGAAAATATTCATCAACATGAAAATTTAACCATGAAGCATAAGAGTCTAATAATTTTTACCAGTTCAAGAGATCAGAATGATCTAAAACATTTACGATTCTGTTCTCAAAAGAAAAAAAAAATCAGAATGAATACAGGCAAACGAAAATTGTATGACAGCACATACTTCAAGGGTGACAATAGAAATGTATCATGTTATCGTGAAATCTTAACGTATAAGAGGTAAAAAATTTATACAATATAAATCAACTCAAAATATACCAGGATTTAAATGGGCTTCAAATGTCTCCAAATCTGAATGAGTTAGAAATACCACCAAACTGACTAAGCTTGAAAAATATCAAAACTTGAATTAACTCAAAATATACATGAACTTGTATGAGCTTGAAATACCTCGAAACTTGAGTGAGGTTCGAATTATCTCCTAATTCAAATGACTTCGAATTATCCCCAAACTTGAGTGAGGTTGCAAAATCTAAAAGAATGAATGAAATCAAATATATCAGAACTTGAATGGGCTTGAAATACTTGAAAATCTGAATTAGTTCAAAATGTCTCAAAAGATTAATGATCTTAGATTATCACTAAACTGGAAATAGCTCCAAATAACTCAAAACTTAAATGAAGTTCGAATTATCTCCAAATTTAAATGACTTCGAATTATCCCCAAACTTGAGTGAGGTTGAAAAACTAAACAAAATGAATGAACTCAAATATATCAGAACTTGAATGAGCTTGATATATCTAAAAATCCGAATTAGTTCGAAATGTCCCAAAAGTTTAATGATCTTCGATTATCACTAAACTTGAAATAGCTCCAAATAACTGAAAACGTAAATGAAGTTCGAATTATCTCCAAATTTAAATGACTTCGAATTATCCCCAAACTTGAGTGAGGTTGAAAATCTAAACAAAATGAATGAACTCAAATATATCAGAACTTGAATGAGCATGATATATCTGAAAATCTGAATTAAATCTAAATGTCCCAAAAGCTTAATGAGCTTAGATTATCACTAAACTGGAAATAGCTCCAAATAACTCAGAACTTAAATGAAGTTCGAATTATCTCCAAATTTAAATGACTTCGAATTATCCCCAAACTTGAGTGAGGTTGAAAATCTAAACAAAATGAATGAACTCAAATATATCAGAACATGAATGAGCATGATATATCTGAAAATCTGAATTAAATCTAAATGTCCTAAAAGTTTAATGATCTTAGATTATCTCTAAACTTGAAATAGCTCCAAATAACTCAAAGCGTACATGAGCTCCTTATATCATATCCACATACGATCTCGGAAGTTCCAATGACGCTATACTCGGGGGAACTCAAAAAGACAAGAAATCGAAATATCTTTGTATTCTACAGCAGAGAGGAAGGAGAGCTGGAAAATTATCTGTAAAATCAGCAGCTCTTCTAGGAGAAGGATACTCCAAAATCAAACCATTGTCCTCTTGGTTTGGGTAGTGCCATAGCCTCTTTACCATGGTCTTCCACTTCCTTGGGTTAGAGTTCTCTTGCTTGAGGGTACACTCGGGCACTCTGTTCTGTCTTGTTTCTCTTCCTCTTGTTTTGTTCACGTTTTTATAGTTTATATAGGAGATATTTATTTTAATGTTGTTACTCTTCTTAAAATTTTTATTTTTTCTTGTTTCCTTTCCTCACTGGGCTATTTTCCCTGTTGAAGCTCCTGGGCTTATAGCATACTGCTTTTCCAGCTAGGGTTGTAGCTTAGCAGTTAATAATAATAATAATAATAATAATAATAATAATAATAATAATAATAATAATAATAATAATAATAATAATAATAATAATAATAAAATCTATAACAAAAAAATTCAAAAAATTTAGATATTCTCACTCTGTTTTATTGAATATATCTCAAACCCCAAACTATAAACAAAAACGAAAGTATGTGAACGCGTATATAAAATACATATATTTGCGAATATCAAAACATTATCCGTAACAGGTTTGGATTTAGCGTGAATTAACTTCAAAGACCAACATAAAAAAAATTAATATAACAGAAAAATTACATAAATGAATAGTTAGAAAAACTTGATTGAAACTACTGAGAAATTTATGTTGAGACATGAAATAATTAAATAACTATGAAAAAAAAAATAATAAAAATAAAATGTAAATGGTAAAACGTGTTAATTGCTCGAAATTCGCATACTATATATCACTAATTTTGGGGATAAAATATGATAATAATCATTGTGATTTTCATCTTTCACAGTTAGCTAATTAAGAATTTTTAAACATTGAG
>NC_090757.1:44553620-44556120 GCF_036898095.1 Palaemon carinicauda | reverse complement strand
TATATATATATATATCATAATCATCATCATCATAATCATCATCTCTAATGCCTATTGACGCAAAGGGTCTCGGTTAGATTTCGCCTTTCGTCTACATCTTGAGCTTTTAGAGGTCTCAGCCATGACGCCTGGAACTTCCAATCCTTAAAGTGCCTTGTGGAAATATGAAATATGAATAACAGTTATATCAAGAATAAATAGTTTAACATAAAGACTTGAAAAAAATTTTCCACCTCCGCCCCCCCCCCCCCCAAAAAAAAAAAAAAAACATTACGCTCATCATCACCAGCCTTACTTATCATGCAAACAATTTTCACATTTCTGATTTAATATATGAAAGAAGCCTCTGTTATTTAGAGTTTTACGCTTCAAAATTTTTACTGTATTTACATAATTAGGAAAATATATAAATGGTTATGAGCTTTCAAAATACCGAAGTGTGCGCCTATCATTGAAGTGGTACATTTAAGATTTTCGAAGTCTGTATCTGGAATTAATGATTTCGAATTCTGCATTAAAGAAATCTTAATCATATAAGATAATTGCAATGCCTGGCATATAAGTTTTATTGTCCTTGCTTTAAGAAAATTCATAGATTTAACTACATTTTACAAGCAGATTATTGTTTTAGCAAACCACGATTCTGAACACTCTAGTCAGATCTACCGTTTTAAACATACCACTACCTACTTTTTTTTTCTTTTTTTTCGATCATTAATTACCTCCAATGAGATCTATGATTCTACTTATCGAAATACAAGTTACTTAACAAACTGAAATGTTGGAATATTAAGAAGAGAATTTGGCAAATTAAGGTTCTAGCGTCTATTTGGAATGAAAAACTTTTCTTACTACTAAATGAATGATATACACCTTTAATTGTAGCATCACTTTACAATTAAAAATATTAATATCATCCTGACAGCTTAATTATAGACCTCAATCATGGAAAATGTTTTACGACAAGAAGTTATTATTATTATTATTATTATTATTATTATTATTATTATTATTATTATTATTATTACTTGCTAAACTGCAACCCTAGTAGGAAAAGCAGGATGCCATAAGCCCGGGGGCCCCAACAGGAAAAATAGCCCAGTGAGGAAAGGAAACAGTAAAAATGAAATATTTTAAGATAAGTAACAACATTAAAATAAATATATTTCATATAAACTATAAAAACTTAAACAATCAATTAACAGTTAGATCATTTGTATAAATAATCATTGCACAATGCACATTGAATCAATAAATATTTACCTTTAATTGTAAAAAAAATAATAACATTTATTAATATATTGCTAAGGTTCATTTAAAGAAACGAGAATTAGCCATTTTTTTTATAAACGAATATAAAATTACACAAACACTGATAATAATGATATTATTCATTTTTCCTTCAATCCGGCCTCATTTCCCGGATATGGATTCATATAATATATATATATATATATATATATATATATATATATATATGTATATATATATAAATATATATGTATATATATATAAATATATATATATATATATATATATATATATATATATTTATTTGTATATATACTTTTCTATTATGATAGTGATGATAATACCCGAAAAAAACTATATAGGCATTACAGGAAATCATCATTATTATTATTATTATTATTATTATTATTATTATTATTATTATTATTATAGTAGTAGTAGTAGTAGTATTTGTAGTAGTAGTAGTAGTAGTAGTAGTAGTAGTAGTAGTAGTAGTAGTAGTAGTAGTAGTACAAATTTAGTAGTAGATGTAAAAATTCGACACAATTCTACTTGACTGGAATACCCATGAAATCGATTTCCTCAACGCTATACGACTATTTCAGCAGTAAGATGTAAAGTAAGTTAGAAAGCCAAATAAGAAATGTCCGAATACGCCTAAGAAACATTTAAAAGAATTTGTCACCATCTGCAGTATGCCACTTGAAGAATATTTTAATAGAAACTGAGCCCATCAGTGCAAGCCATCCTAAAATATATCTGTGTCAATGAAGAATTCAGGAGGTATCTAGAAAATTCAACTATCAATACTTCAGGAATAATTATATGTGATTCCTAAAATCATAGTAAAACCTTATAAATTCCAAAAAGGACTTCAGACGTTATTTAATACATAATATGGGAATATGGTGATATTTCGGTCAATATTAAGCATAAATCTAGTGATCATACAGAATAGACTTTATAGATAATATACCAAGATATCAGGAAACTTTTACAAAATGTCTAATAGAACTAAAATTTCAAATTCACAGAACAGCATTTCAACAGACATGTATGAAGAAAGACTTACACAATCATTAATAATGGAGGTATGCTTGATATGTTATCCAGTAAAACTTCAGAACTAATTGCCCTTGAATTTCAGAAATAATGCAGCAAAACTTCAGAAATAATCTAGAAAGACTTGAGAAATCATCCAACAATTCTGTAATTATAGAGCAAAAGTACACGACCTATAAGTTGTTAA
>NC_090757.1:44536120-44541120 GCF_036898095.1 Palaemon carinicauda | reverse complement strand
GCATCCTGCTTCTCTAACTAGGGTTGTAGTTTAGTTGATAATAATAATAACAACAACAACAACAACAACAACAATAATAATAATAATAATAATAATAATACCTTATGATATTACACTTAACCCAAAAAGTATTCAACTGAACAACATTATATTATCATAATGACTATCCATCTACAACCCTGATGCAACAGGGTACCTCAAAATGAAATCCACACTGTGACGTCACGCAAGAGTTACAAAATGGAAGGCAGAGTGGTCTCATCGGCCGTTAACAACACACGTGGGTGTTCGGCTACAGACAAAGGAATGCCCCGATCAATATAGGCCTGTTGGCCCCACACGCTCCTCGCCTGAAACTTCACCCGGAACCATGTCCCGCTTTTACAGAGCTGCTATGTTGATATAGATTGCATTTTTTTTATATTCATTATTTTTTTTTATTTTTTAGCGGGAAAATAGATTTTTTTCACTTTTGGAATATTCATTAAGTTTTTTTTTTTTTTTGCCTTGAAAAATGAGAAAAATATTTTTTTTTTTCCAATCTTCATTAAGTTTTTTTTGGGGGGAAAACAGATTTTTTGATTTGCGATATTGCTGCTGTCTTATTTTTTTAATATTCATAATCTTTTTTATTTCTTTTTTTGGAGAAGTAAGATTTTTTTTCATTTGCGATATTGCTGCTGTTTTATTTTTTTAATATTCATTTGGGGGGAGGGGGGGGGAAATAAGATTTTTTTTCATTTGCTGCTATGTTATTTTTTATCAATATTTATTAAGTTTCTTTTGGAAAGATAAGATTTTTTTTAAATTGTTATATTGCTGCTATCCTATTTTTTCAATATTCGTGATTTTTTTTTTTTTTAGGAAAAATAAGATTTATTTTATTTGTGATATTACTGATATCATTTTTTAATATTCATTACGTCGTTATAACTTCGTTTCTTTCTATTTTCTATTTTGAAAGATGAGATTATTACATTTACAATATTGCTGTCATCTTCATTTTTCAATAGTCATTAAGTCTTTACAACTTCGGTTCCACTTTGACGGAAACATAAGATTATCTCATCTGCAATTTTGCTGTCATCTTCATTTTTCAATATTCATTAAGTCTTTACAACTTTGGTTCCATTTTGACGGAAACATAAGATTATCTCATCTGCAATTTTGCTGTCATCTTCATTTTTTACTATTCATTAATTCTTTACAACTTTGGTTCCATTTTGACGGAAACATAAGATTATCTCATCTGCAATATTGCTGTCATCTTCATTTTTCAATAGTCATTAAGTCTTTACAACTTCGGTTCCACTTTGACGGAAACATAAGATTATCTCATCTGCAATTTTGCTGTCATCTTCATTTTTCAATATTCATTAATTCTTTACAACTTTGGTTCCATTTTGACGGAAACATAAGATTATCTCATCTGCAATATTGCTGTCATCTTCATTTTTCAATATTCATTAAGTCTTCACAACTTTGGTTCCATTTTGACGGAAACATAAGATATCTCATCTGCATTATTGTTGTCATCTCATCAAGTCTTTACAACTTCGGTTCCACTTCGACGGAAACATAAGATTATCTCATCTGCAATATTGCTGTCATCTTCATTTTTCAATATTCATTAAGTCTTTACAACTTTGGTTCCATTTTGAAGGAAACATAAGATTATCTCATCTGCAATAATGCTGTCAACTTCATTTTTCATTATTCATTAAGTCTTTACAACTTTGGTTCCATTTTGACGGAAACATAAGATTATCTCATCTGCAATATTGCTGTCAACTTCATTTTTCAATATTCATTAAGTCTTTACAACTTTGGTTCCATTTTGACGGAAACATAAGATTATCTCATCTGCAATATTGCTGTCATCTTCATTTTTCAATATTCATTAAGTCTTTACAACTTTGGTTCCATTTTGAAGGAAACATAAGATTATCTCATCTGCAATATTGCTGTCATCTTCATTTTTCAATATTCATTAAGTCTTCACAACTTTGGTTCCATTTTGACGGAAACATAAAATTATCTCATCTGCAATATTGTTGTCATCTTCCTTTTTCAATAGTCATTAAGTCTTCACAACGTCTGTTCCTTTTTTGGGGGAAACATAAGATTATCTCATCAGCAATTTTGCTGTCATCTTCATTTTTCAATAGTCCTTAAGTCTTTACAACTTTGGTTCCATTTTGACGGAAACAAAAGATTATCTCATCTGCAATATTGCTGTCATCTTCATTTTTCAATATTCATTAAGTCTTCACAACTTTGGTTCCATTTTGAGGAAACATAAGATTATCTCATCTGCAATATTGTTGTCATCTTCATTTTTCAATAGTCATTAAGTCTTTACAACTTCTGTTCCTTTTTGGGGGGAAACATAAGATTATCTCATCTGTAATATTGCTGTCATCTTCATTTTTCAATAGTCCTTAAGTCTTTACAACTTTGGTTCCATTTTGACGGAAACAAAAGATTATCTCATCTGCAATATTGCTGTCATCTTCATTTTTCAATATTCATTAAGTCTTTACAACTTTGGTTCCATTTTGACGGAAACATAAGATTATCTCATCTGCAATATTGCTGTCATCTTCATTTTTCAATAGTCATTAAGTCTTTACAACTTCGGTTACACTTTGACGGAAACATAAGATTATCTCATCTGCAATATTGCTGTCATCTTCCTTTTTCAATAGTCCTTAAGTCTTCACAACATCTGTTCTTTTTTGGGGGGAAACATAAGATTATCTCATTTGCAATTTTGCTGTCATCTTCATTTTTCAATATTCATTACGTCTTTACAACTTTGGTTCCATTTTGACGGAAACATAAGATTATCTCATCTGCAATATTGCTGTCATCTTCATTTTACAATATTCATTAAGTCTTCACAACTTTGGTTCCATTTTGACGGAAACATAAGATTATCTCATCTGCAATATTGTTGTCATCTTCATTTTTCAATAGTTATTAAGTCTTCACAACATCTGTTCCTTTTTTGGGGGAAACATAAGATTATCTCATCTGCAATATTGCTGTCATCTTCATTTTTCATTTGTCATTAAGGCTTCACAACGTCTGTTCCTTTTTGGGGGAAACATAAGATTATCTCATCTGCAATATTGTTCTCATCTTCATTTTTCAATAGTCATTAAGTCTTCACAACATCTGTTCCTTTTTGCGGGGAAACATAAGATTATCTCATCTGCAATATTGCTGTCATCTTCATTTTTCAATATTCATTAAGTCTTCACAACTTTGGTTCCATTTTGACGGAAACATAAGATTATGTCATCTGCAATATTGTTGTCATCTTCATTTTTCATTTGTCATTAAGTCTTCACAACGTCTGTTCCTTTTTGGGGGAAACATAAGATTATCTCATCTGCAATATTGCTGTCATATTCAGTTTTCAATAGTCAGTAATTCTTCACAATTTCTGTTTCTTTTTTGGGGAAACAAGATTATCTCACCTGCAATTTTGCTGTCATCTTCATTTTTCAATAGTCATTAAGTCTTTACAACTTTGGTTCCATTTTGACGGAAACATAAAATTATCTCATCTGCAATATTGCTGTAATCTTCATTTTTCAATAGTCATCAAGTCTTTACAACTTTGGTTGCATTTTGACGGAAACATAAGATTATCTCATCTGCAATATTGCTGTAATCTTCATTTTTCAATACTCATTAAGTCTTTACAACTTTGGTTCCATTTTGACGGAAACATAAGATTATCTCATCTGCAATATTGTTGTCATCTTCATTTTTCAATAGTCATTAATTCTTCACAACTTCTGTTCCTTTTTGGGGGAAACATAAGATTATCTCATCCGCAATTTTGCTGTCATCTTCATTTTTCAGTATTCATTAAGTCTTTACAACTTTGGTTCCATTTTGACGGAAACATAAGATTATCTCATCTGCAATTTTGCTGTCATCTTCATTTTTCAATAGTCATTAAGTCTTCACAACGTCTGTTCCTTTTTGGGGGAAACATAAGATTATCTCATCTGCAATATTGCTGTCATATTCAGTTTTCAATAGTCATCAAGTCTTCACAACTTCTGTTTCTTTTTGGGGGAAACATAAGATTATCTCATCTGCAATATCGCTGCCATCTTCATTTTTTAATATAGATTACTTCGTTACAATTTTTTTTTTATTCTGCTTTCCTTTGGAAAGGTAAGATAGGTTTATTTGTAATATGGCTGTCATCTTCCCCATTCAATATTCATTAGGTCGTTAGAGCTTCTGTTTTTTTGAAGATTATATTATAACTGTACAATAGCAACATTGCTGTCTTTTTCTTTTTAATTATTCATTAAGTCATTACAAAAACTTCTGTTCTTTTCTTGTTTTCTTTTGGAAAGATAAGATTAATTCATTTGCAATATTGTTATCATCTTTTTGAACCGTGAAAAATGTTAATTTGAAAGAATAACTAACTTAGAAAAAAATCTTTAGGGAATCATCTTTTATGGTCAGTAATTAGACAGCCATGACGCCAGATAAAAGGCCTGATAAATTACTATGAATCAATTCCCAATAACCATAAGGATATTGAAAGGTAATTACTTCTGTTTATTTCTTCCGTTCTATGTTGTTTAAACGCAAACACTACTGAGAGAATTAAATGAAAATTCTATAATTTTATCAGGACGCTATTCAAATGCTTCAACAAATGATCACATCAACTATTACGGTAGGATATGTAATCACCCAAAATGCTAACTAACACATTTCCTAATTGCTTACTGTCTTCCAATGTCTTGGGTTAGAGTTCTCTTGCTTGAGGGTACACTGGGGCACACTATTCTATCTTATTTCTCCTCCTATTGTTTTGTTAAAGTTTTTATAGTTTATATAGAACATATTTATTCTAATGTTGTTATTGTTCTAAAAATATTTAATTTTTCCTTGTTTCAAAGAATCAAGATCCTATTTTTTTATTATCCAAATCACAGAGAAAAACAAGTAGGTTTGAA
>NC_090757.1:44523620-44528620 GCF_036898095.1 Palaemon carinicauda | reverse complement strand
ATATATATATATATACATACATATATATAATTACATATATATATATGTATATATATATATATATATGTATATATATATATATATAGATATATATATATAGATTAATATGTATACAAAATAGTCATATATATATATATATATATATATATATATATATATATATATATGTATATATATATATTTATATATATTCATTTATATACACACACTTTTATATATATGCTTACATATATATATATATATATATATATATATATATATATATATATATATATATATATATGTATATATATATATATATATACATATATAGATAAAGGAATGTATTTGGGCTTGAGCTTCATTCGCCATCCTTGCAGATTGCATTATTAGTATCATCATCAGGCTATTACTAGCTAATCTATAAGCCCAAGGGATCCAAGAGGAAAAAAATAGCCAAGTACGGAAAGGAAATCACATAAACAAAAGAAGTAATGAACCATTAAAACAAATATTTCTCTGCTCTGTTAAATATTTGTAATTCCCATCCACACAATAATGAAATTTATGGCGTCTGCATTTCATTTTCTGGCATTCTACTATTTTTCCCAGTTAGTGGAAGATTTTATATTTCTTTTATCCTACTCCATTATCTTCACCCCTAAATACCTATGTAAACCACGTGGTTCTTCCTTATTTCCGCTTTTCATGTCCAGTCACTTCCACCTTAATTTTCAAGCATGTCAATGACTTTCTAAACTTTCTCCTCACTCTCTTGTCAAATATCAGAACTTCTAAATAGCAGATATGAACTATATTCTACTTCCACAGCTTCAAAAGAGAAAATAGTATATTTTTCAAATTGGTTCCTGCATTCTATTCATAAACATAGGAAACAGTCATGAACGAAATCTTGCTTCAGCCTCGTTTTTAACACAAACTGGACACTCGCTCGTGTAAATTCTTATGAATAACTAGATTATATAATTAACATTTTTGAGAATATCTTAACAGCTTAAGATTTGCAAATGATGTTGTTCTGTTTAGTGAATCATGGGAGATTTGCCAACAGATGATGAATGATTTGAATAGAGATTTCTGAAATGTAGGATCGAAAATGAATATCAATAAAACGAAGATAATATTTTATGAAAATGAAGAGATAACAAATAACGGGTATTAACGAATCTCTAAAGATTAATAATGTGTATACGTACTTAGGACAGACAGTAAGTGTTTCCCTTGGACATGAGATCGTAAATAAAAGAAGGATAAGCATCAAATAGAGTTTTTGGTTAAAAAAAGGAGATCATGAAGTGCAAAAGTTCACTTTCTCTAGAAAGAAAGGTATTTAATCTGATGGTCCTACCAGTATTAACTTATGCATCAGAAACTTGGAGCCTTAATTTAGCCTTGGAACATAGGCTAGTTACAACTAAAAGACCAATGGAAAGAATAATTATAAGGAAAAGAGCAACATGGATACGAGAGCAAACTAAAGTAGTTGATATTCTAACAACTTGTAAGAAAAAGAAATGGAGATGGACAGGACATGTAATGGGAATGACAGATAACAAATGGACATTAAAAATAACAGATTGGGTCCCTAGAGATGGCAAAAGATGCAGGCGAAGGAATAGAAGGCAATGGATTGATGAGCTAAGAAAACATGAGGCCCAGACGCAAAAATAAAAGACCTTAAAAAGACGGGAGTGGAAAGACATATCTGAAGCCTTTGTCTTGCAGTGGTCTAGCAATGGATGATGATGATGATGATGATGATGTATATATATATATATATATATATATATATATATATATATGTGTGTGTGTGTGTGTGTGTGTATGTATATATATATATATATATATATATATATATATATATATATGTTTGTATATATATATATATATATATATATATATATATGTTTGTATATATATATATATATATATATATATATATATATGTTTGTATATATATATATATATATATATATATATATATATATATATATATATACATATACTGTACACACAATATATACACACACAAATTCACTATGTATAAATAAATTAACTTTCAAATACCCAAATCATTTGGCCGTACGTATTTGAGATTTTAATTATGTACTGTAACATTCATTACATGAATTACATTACAGGCTTCTTCTCAGAGTATGTATATCCTAGAACTTTATCATTTCGTTTATCAGGTTCGCTTTAAGGTTGAAGCTAAGAAGCACATTTCCTTTTTGCTGAAGACGCCCGTGAGAAGCATATCAGTCACTGCTGGGAACCCATTCAAAAACTTCCCAGACCAAAATGTGGTCATATCCCTCAGATTGGTGAACTTTATTATATATTTATTATTCTCTTTCTTATTCTTTCCTTCTATAATATTCAAAATTATAGCATGAAAATGTTCTTAAGATTCTTATTTTTATTTAAAAATTGTATCAGATATTTCTGTTTACTCATTCTTGTCTTACATTTCTATTCCCCTTTTCACTCTTTTTTTTTCTTCGTCTTTCCTTTCATTTTATGTTTTGCTTAATCAGTCCTTTTAACTGTCCTTACCTAATTACCTATTTCTATCCTCCTAAATAATTATTTCAATTGCTCTCTTCTACTTTTCTCTTTCATAAGCCTTTTTTCATTACGTTTTTCTACCTTGATAATATCTTTCAAGCGAAAGAAATCTATGAAATTGACTAGTTTTGAAAACACAAACTTTCATTTTGATAATCTTAACCAAATAGCTACTTTCCTTTTGGTAAGGGTAGAAGAGACTCTTTAGCTATGGTAAGCAGCTCTTCTAGGAGAAGGAAACTCCAAAATCAAACCATTGTTCTAGTGTTGGGTAGTGCTATAGCCTCTATACCATGGTCTTCCACTGTCTTTGGTTAGAGTTCTCTTGCTTGAGGGTACACTCGGGCACACTGTTCTATCTAGTTTCTCTTCTTCTTTTGTTGATTTTTTTATTGTTTATATAAGAAATATTCATTTCAATGTCGTTACTATACTTAAAATATATTTCCTTGTTTCCTTTCCTCACTCGGCTATCTTCCCTGTTGGAACCCCTGGGCTTATAGCATCCTGCTTTTCCAACTAGGGTTGTAGCTTAGCATTTAATAGTAGTAATAATCATCATCATTTTCACCTCCTATATTTTTTTTTTCGTCCTAATTATAATCTTCCTCCTAAAAATTATCTTTTATTTCTACTCTATTAAATCATTCATCTCTTCTCTTCCATATATTATGAATCTCTTGTCCATTTCATTTTTTTTGTGTGTGAATATATACTATATTTTTAATTCATTTTAATTTTCCTTAACTTTCTCTTACTCATAAATACATTTCATTCCCTTTTCTTAAGCCCTCCGAGGGAGTCTCATCTTTCTCTATTCAGTTTTTACCCTTTTTTTATTTTTCCTTCCTCCTATTCTTCTTATTTCTTTAAATTCCCGTCTACTAATTCATTATCATTAGCGTTCCCTTTCTTATTGATCTAATTCTCCTTCCCCGTATCCCTCCTCTTATTCTTTCAAATTATTCCATGTTTTATTCTTATTTGGCTTTCTTATGCATCTACGACATCTTCATTTTTGTTTATATGTTTAGAGTATTTTCCTCTTTATTGTTGTTTACACTGTTTTGTGTCTTTAACAATTATTAATTCAATTTCTTTCTATTTCGTTTGTTTTATTCGCCATTATACCTTCTTCCAAGTTCGTTGTCTTTCGCATATATATTCTCGAAAATATAAAGTAGTTCTTTCATATAATTTTGTTTACTCCGTCGTCCTCTTTGTTTACGAGATTCGATATTTTACTTTCTTTCTTAATTCTCTAACTAGTTCGAGAGCATATATTACCCAGTCACGACCTTCCCCATTCATGCAGTAATTTTTTTTTCCTATGGCCAGGATGACCTCTCAACATTCTTTAATTCTTAAATATGTAAATGTAGCCATCTATATATGGTTTTATAGAATCTACGTTTATTGCATGCTAAAGAAATAGATGGGGGGAGGAAGGGAAGTTGATGGATTGACGAGCTAAGAAAATATGCGGGTATAGACCTGCGTATTAAGGCCGTAGACAAAAGGGAGTGGAAGGTTATGTTTGAGGCCTTTGTCCTGCAGTGGATTAGCAACGGCTGATGATGGTGATGATGATAATGATAGTTAAATTAATAATAAGCGCAGAAACACTATGATATGATTGTGTAGACGGGCTAAATATTCTTAAATCCCCTGTTGTCTATTTCCTTTAAGTTATATATTTTCGAAAACCATAGGTAACTTGGGCATGAAAATGCTATAGATAAAAAGAAAACAAAATATATTAAAAATATCCGAAGAAACATCTTCATTAAATGCAAAACCAGAAAAACTTCAAGGATCTCTCTCTCTCTCTCTCTCTCTCTCTCTCTCTCTCTCTCTCTCTCTCTCTCTTAAAAAAAAAACCCTGAAAACGTTAGGTAAATATGCACTTGAGGTGAGAGTCTAGCCAATTATTACACATATAATTAGTAAACATATTCAAGGTCCTGAATCCAATAGATATATGTACACTTGAGGTGAGAGTCTAGCCAATGATCACATATATAACTAATAAATAATAGCCAAGCATAGAATAACCACAGTAGCTAATGTTCGGCAAACATATAAAGACATCTATTGAAACCAAACTGTATAAGACTATACTATACACTTAAAAATTAGCATTAAAATAAGGGTAAATGCCTGGCAACATTTATTCCAGAATTTATACCGATTAAAAAACGGATATATTAGCGTAAAGGAAGGATATTACGGTTACCAGCCCGTGAAAGATGATAAGAAAGCACGATAAAAATTACGGTCTCCTGTATTTACTGAAATACGTATGAGAACAGTATATCATTACGGAGAATTTCCGATAAAAATACGTTTTTTTTTTTTTTTAAACTGTAACTAGTAATTAATAAGACATAGAATAACCACATTATCTTATGCTCGGCAAACAGCATAAGGGT
>NC_090757.1:44501120-44506120 GCF_036898095.1 Palaemon carinicauda | reverse complement strand
TTACGGCTTGTTGACTCCTTTATGACAATATATCCGTTTTTCCAAACGGTAAATGTCTGGCAGCATTTATTCCAGGATTTTTTTCATGTTTTTACGGCAAATTTATAACAAGTGTATTTCATAAGTGGACTTCAAGAAAAATCCCTTAAGGCAGCAATTTATGATTACTATTTGCTTATATTACGATGTAACTTTAGGGAAAGAACGAAATAAATACTAAGGCAATCACAAAAGTCAGCAGAGTATTATGTTGTATCAATTAAATCAAATAAATAAAATCGCAACACTTTTTTCCATAGTTTACAAATAACATGAGATGGACCACTCGCCTATTATCATCTTTGACTATATTCATCTATATGTTATTCTCTATCATTACGTCCCTCTCAGATTCTAATAAAAAATTAAGATCCTTCAATGTTTTAGTACTTTTGTATTATTTTCATTGTTTTATTTTGTTATATTAGGGTACGGTGTTGTAAATACCAAGGTTGTATCTATTTCATTATTTGCACTTTAAGTGGAACGATATATCTAGAGGTTGTTTTTTCTTTTCATGTGATTATTCTTTTGCCACAGATATGTTTTGGAAATGTTTAAAAGCATAATCTCAAAATGTATATAAAATTTAATCCGGATTAAGTATTGCTTATAGACGTTTGAAGTAACAAACTATTAAACCCTAATTAGAAATATGACATATAGATAACTTTATGTAATGTGGAATGGTTACAACTGTAAATTCATATATAATAATCGTGTAACAATGAAGAAATAGAAAAAAAATAATGAATACGAGCTTTCTTGATTACCGGTACGGCGAAAGACTTCGATTGACTGAATTAGAGTTTTCTGACTTCGAAATGGAATAAATAATATATTCATTAAATTGAAAACTAAAATGAAATTCCTCAAGTAATAATGTTTATCATAGGTTGTTAATTTTCGAGTATCTTAAAAAGTACGAGTTTCAGTTATCCTATTCTTTGATGGAATGTTAAGTAAGTTATGTTAGAATCTAATTAATAATCACCTTAACACCTTGATCTCCTATTAAGGATCATTACCCCTATTCTATTGATTTCCGATTTTATCACAAGTACTGCCGCTCGCATCGGACTTTTACGCTTTGTTGCAGGACACACTTTGGTCTGGTACACCAAGTTCCTTCCTCTATTTTTAAGCAAACTTGACAGAGAAAAGTCAAATTGATGAAGTTAATAGAAACATCCTTTGTTCTTTCCGTTATTTTGGAATTTAACCAAGGCATTAAGCTTTGGGTCATCCCTCCTCTTGCATCGAGACTATAGACCAGGATATCATACAGAATTCATATTCAGGGTCTAGGAAGATCTTTAAATAAAAATATCAAAAAGATTCTAATTACTACACTCTTCTTAAGATAGGTCTGATTCTAACGCAGAACTTTAGACTTCGCCATTTTGAAAATTCATATCAAAAGCCTCGAGAATGCAATAATACTTTAGAAGTCCCATTTGCATCCGACCAATTTATATTGAAGATGAAGATGGTATGAGCTACTGCATGTTTTCCTTTGGGGGAGAGTTGGCCTCCCCCCCCCCAAAAAAAAAAAAATATATAAAAGACACTGTAAGTAATGAATAATCAATTCTTATTATCAATCAATATTCGGCCATAAAAAACAAAACACACAAAACTTCTTTTTTAATGTCTTCTATGAAGTAGAAGACCATCTTATGGTAATTTATTAACGTTTTCATGTACTTAGCTAATGATGAAAGGCTTAGTGTTTAGATAATTTTACACACACCCATTTCTTAACATCAATTCATTTCGCAACAATAATCATAGAAATTTTTAATGGCGTTTCTGCTCTACTTCTCTTTAATTTCATTCCATCATAACTAAACTCATTATCTGAGGTGAATATGGATACAATAGCAATTGATGTCATTCTTGGCAATTGTTTTAAATCGTCAGATTAATCAACAACTGATATTTATGTTTAACGTCCGGTCATGAATGATTGGGGCAAGGGACAGTGACATTGCCCTATCCGGCAGGCCAATGCTATAGAGACTGACCATATACACATATGATCAGCGCCCAAGCCCCCTCTCCATCCAAGATAGGACCACGGGAGGGCCAGGCAATGTCTGCTGATAACTCAGAAGATAGATCTATAAGCTACCCCAAACCACCCATTCTTAGCTCACAAGGATAGTGAGGTTGCAGCAACCAAAGGAACTAACAAGTTTAAGCAGGACTTGAATTCCAGTCTGGCGATCACCAGTCAGGGACGTTACCACATCAGCCACCACGTCAGTGAATAAACAAAAGTGGATTAAAGAAGTTCCTTGGAGCCTATGAGACCTTTACGAGTTACACTAAGTAAAGCAAATCGGATAGATACAACGCTTAAAAAATCATTGGTAATTTTTATGGTAACATGAAATAATGTTAATAAATTAAAACGCTGGACACGAGCTCTAGGATACATCTGACCCCAAACTAATATCGTCAAGGTTCTTATGGGAATACTTATTTACAAAAAATAGCAAAAATATATTCTTAACTTTTAACAACTTTCTCATCAATTAGGACTTGATTTTTTCTCACATAAATTGCTTTCATCAAGACAAGTTAAGACTTTAAGTTGATATTTCACGGTTTATTCCAGCCTAAATACTGGAGATAATTAAATTCCAGAGATCACTCCTTTAAATGTATTTATTACTGTTGAGGGTACTGATAAAAATAGATATATATGATGAATAAATAGACAGGGAATCTTTAATTTTCATTTCCTCTTAGAGCATTGATCATAAGGGTATATATGATATAATATTCAAAATATTTTTCAAGACTGATTCTAGATATTTTTTTCTCGAAATTTTAGGTTTAAGAACTATTCCTCATGCATTACATTTTCGCCAGCTCAGTCTTTCCTTTTCAATCAAGTTAATCGGCTCAGAATCCTATCAAAAAAAAAAAAAAGAAAAAAAAAAAAGAAAAAAAAAATGGAGCCTCAGAATCCTTCTTAATAGATTCAGTCTCTTTCTGACAGAATCCTTCCTGAATAATCAAACCTCTGTTTTAAGGCCATCGTAACTATATCCTATTTATGTCGTCAGACTTCTTCCTAATTGGTGTACATTGTTTCATGAAAATCCTTCATAACTGATCCAATTCCGGTCCTCAAAATTCTTCTTAACTGATCAAGCTTCTAGTCAGACATTCATTCTTATCTGGTCTAATTTCTAACCTCAGAATCTTTTCGAGTACAGTATATCCAATCTATATCCTTAGAATCCTCTCTAAATGATCTAGTTTCTATCCTCAAAATCCTTCCAAAATATTCTGATTTTATCCTCATATTCTTTTCCTATTAGTCAAATTTTAATCCTCAAAATCCTTCGCAATTAGTATAATTTTAATCCTCAAAATCCTTCTCAGTTATGCTAATTTGTATCCTTCAAATCCATATTAACTGATCGTACTCTGTTTTCATGGCACATCCTACGTGATCATATTTCTGTCCGTAAAATTCCTTATACTTAGTTAAATTTAGTTTATCAAAATCACTCATTACTGATACAATTCTGGTCCTCATAATCCTTCTTAACTGATCAAACTTCTATCCTGACATTCATTCTTAACTGGTGCATTTTCTAACGACAGAATCCCACAACATTTATTCAATATATATCCGCAGAATCTATCCTCAAAATATTTCCCAAATGGTCTATCTTTTATCCCAAAAATCCTTCCCAATTATTCTAATGTTTTATCCTCAAAATCCTTCATGATTAATCTAATTCATATCCTCAAAATCTCTCCTAATTGATCTATATTTTTTTCCGCAATATCCTTCCCAATTATTATTATGTTTTATCCTCAAAACCTTTCAAATTAATCTAATTCCTATCTTCAAAATTCTTCCTAACTAATATAATAACAATTCTCAAAATCCTTCCTAATTAATCTAATTCCTATCCTCAAAATTCGTCCTAATTGATATAATTACAATCCTCAAAATCCTTTGTAACTGCGTTAATTCTCATCTTCGAGATTCTTCTTAACTGATATAAACTGATACGATTTCTAATCTTAAAAACCTTCCTAATTTACTGAATTTCTATCTAAAAAATCCTTATTTATTAATATACTTTCTTTCCTAAAAATCCTTCCTTATTGATATATTTTCTATCCTCAAAATCCTTCCTTATTGACATACTTTCTATCCTCAAAAATCCTTCCTTATTGACATACTTTCTATCCTCAAAATCCTTCCTTATTGACATACTTTCTATCCTCAAAATCCTTCCTTATTGATATACTTTCTAATCTCAAAAGCCTTACCTACTAATTGATCTAATTTCTATCCTTAAAATCCTTCTTTATCATTCTTTCTATCCTCAAAATCCTTCATTATTGATATACTTTCTAATCTCAAAAAACTTACCTTCTAATCGATCTAATTTCTATCCTAAAAATCCTTCATTATCGATATACTTTCTAATCTCAAAAACCTTACCTACTAATTGATCTAATTTCTATCCTTAAAATCCTTCTTTATCATTCTTTCTATCCTCAAAATCCTTCATTATTGATATACTTTCTAATCTCAAAAAACTTACCTCCTAATTGATCTAATTTCTATCCTAAAAATCCTTCATTATTGATATACTTTCTAATCTCAAAAACCTTGCCTACTAATTGATCTAATTTCTATCCTCAAAATCCTTCCTTATCATTCTTTCTATCCTCAAAATCCTTCATTATTGATATACTTTCTAATCTCAAAAAACTTACCTCCTAATTGATCATATTTCTATCCTAAAAATCCTTCATTATTGATATACTTTCTAATCTCAAAAACCTTACCTCCTAATTGATCTAATTTCTATCCTCAAAATCCTTCCTTATCATTCTTTCTATCCTCAAAATCCTTCCCTAATGATATACTTTCTATCAAATTCCTTCCAAATTGGTCTAATTTCGATCCTCAAAATCTT
>NC_090757.1:44481120-44496120 GCF_036898095.1 Palaemon carinicauda | reverse complement strand
TGTATCACATTTCCTTTACCTCCGTCTTTGTCGAATATCCAAGATCAAAAGATTCACTATCTCAAGATACTTCACAAATTTATACACTCATGTCGGATCATTGATTTACTAAGCATCAAAATTTCCATGGATTGTTTAACGGAAGTGACATGGAATCTGTTATAGCCTTTGATCGATTTCAGACTTCAGATTTTAGTCTGTTATGCTACCTGATCGTTATGTAACTCGTACAAATTAGTTTAAAATAAATACATCTTGAAGTATTATAAATACCGGTATATTTTTTTAATATTGCAATTATCGTGACCAATCTCAGTACATTAAAAGATGCGATACGTATACTAAATCGTTGTGCATGAATTAAAGTCTGGGCAATAATGGCATACTGTATTACCAATCTAGTGATTAAACCAGAAAACTTGAGGCTCTTTAATGAAAAAGATAGTTCATCATAGATTAGAAGATGGATGCACTACCGCAAATTACCAAATATTTAGTACACTGCAACGGTATATTGATTAAATGAGCATCCACTCAATACCCAACATTCAACCATGTATAGGTACCTAAAGCATGTTGGGTATCTATGAGTTCTTAAATTGATATTATAAAATTAGAGAATATTGTTGTGCGACATCATCAAAATTATGGATTCTAGTAAATATTGCATCAAGTAGCTAGTCCATACCCATGCTCCTTAAGTCTGCTATTTTTTTTTTTTTTTTTTTTTGGGGGGGGGGGGATACTGGTGAATCTTATTCCTACAGTCCAATTCAGCGGCTAATCAAATTTTCTTCAGCAAGACCTACAAATCTAGTTGGTCTCGTCATCTGCTAGATAGAAGATGCTAATTGGTGTTCAAGATGGTACGAGATACTTAATGCAGGGTCATTTTAGAAATTGAATATTGAAGATCCTTTGGAATTCCTATATTGAAATATAGTTTACCCTATATATGATAGCCAATAAACTTAATATCCTATCAAAAGATTCGTATAATCATCTTACATGTAACCAAGTAAATGTCAGAAGTTCTTACACCTGTCAGTTATTATTATTATTATTATTATTACTTGTTAGGCTAAAACCCTATTTGGAAAAGCAGGATGCTATAAGCCCAGGGGCTCCAACAGGGAATATAGCCCAGTGAGGAAAGGAAACTTAAGGAAAAATAAAATATTTCAAGAGGAGCAACATTAAATTAAATATCTCCTATATAAACTATAAAAACTTTAACTAAACAAGAGGAAGAGAAATAAGATAGAAAAGTGTACCCAAGTCTACCCTCAAGAAAGGGAACTCTAACCCAAGAGAGTGGAAGACCATGGTGCAGAGGCTATGGCACTACCCAAGACTAGAGAACAATGGTTTGATTTTGGAGGGTCCTTCTCCTAGAAGAGCCTGCTTACCATAGCTAAAGTCTCTCTTCTACCCTAACAAGAGGAAAGTGGCCACTGAACAATCACAGTGCAGTAGTTAACCCCTAGGATTTAGAATTATCATTATCATTGAAAGCCATGACGCAACACATACATAAGGAATGGTCATAAAGATATTACCAGAAAATCTCATTCCAGTGGAAGTTCACAAAGTTCCAAATAAATATATACAGCAATTTACTTTCAACAGTCTATTTGATGTTGAAATTGTTAAGAAATTTTAAGGTTGCGTTATCAAAAGTCCTAAAGAGGAAAAGAAACAGAAGAAAAGAATAAGATATTAAAGATAAATAAACCAAATTAAGACAAATTGTCAGGTTAAATGAGTTAAAATCAAACTATAAAATTTCCAAATTATGATCTCCTACATTTGAAAACAATCGGAATTGCCTGTTAACTCGTGATACACTATTCGACATGCCTTTGCTAGTTAGGTAAGTGCTAGTTAGGTAAGACGGCAGATCTAGTTAGCTAACACTTACTGGAATCTAGCTAAGTATTTACGAACAGCTTTTCATACTTAAAAGAAAAATAAAAAATGAGCTCCATTCTCACTTCGCCATATACATAAACAAAATGGACATTTCATACAGTGCCAGTGAAATATAATAAGTCATATATTAGAGAATGATTGGATGCCATTGAAGTTTTTATCTATTAACTTATGATGGCTAACTGCTTTTGAGTTGGACTATATGATGAACATTTCTTCTGTGTTCTGCCGATTTTTCCATTCTATGTTCCTATTTCTTTAAAATCTCTGTTTTCATGATTTATCACTTTTTTTTTTCTTGCGTTTTATCAATCCTACCTTCCTTCCTATAAAATATCTATAATTCTTTTATTTATATCAAGTAAGTTAACATCTCCTGGAAACCACGCCTCAAAGTCTAAATGTTCACCATCAAAAAAAAAAAAAAAAAAAAAAATAGTAGTTTGTGTCCTGACATTACGGGATAAATATTATTTTCATACTTTTATAAATCTTTCCTTCTCAACGTATTAGGACATAAAACATCCAGAAATATTTCATTTATTTCTTTTTTTCAAAATCAAACTGGAACGCAAGATGCTATAAGCCCAAGGGCTCCACAACAGGGAAAGTAACCCGCTGAGGAAAGGAAATGAGGAAACTACAATAGAAGTAATTGAAAATTAAAATAAAATTTTTAAGAACAGTAACAACATTAGAATAAATATTTCATATATAAACTATAAAAACTTTAAAAAAGATAAAATAAATATCTAATGTATGTACTATAAAAACTTTAAAAAAAAAACAGAGGAAGAGAAATTAGATAGAATAGTGTGCCCGAGTGTACCCTCAATCAAGAGAACTCTAATCCAAGACAGTGAAAGACCATGGTACAAAGGTTATAGCACTATCCAAGACCAGCGAACATGGTCTTGGATAGTGCCATAACCTTTGTACCATGGTCTTTCACTGTCTTGGATTAGAGTTCTCTTGATTGAGGGTACACTCAGGCACACTATTCTATTTAATTTCTCTTCCTCTGTTTTTTTTTTTAAGTTTTTATAGTATATATATTAAATACTTGTTTTATCTTTTTTAAAGTTTTTATAGTTTATATATGAAATATTTGTTCTAATGTTGTTACTGTTCTTAAAATATTTTATTTTAATTGGAAATTACTTCTATTGTAGTTTCCTCATTTCCTTTCCTCAGCGGGTTATTTTCTCTGTTGGAGGCCTTGGGCTTGTAGCATCCTGCTTTTCAACTAGGGTTGTAGCTTAGAAAATAATAATAATAATAATAATAATAATAATAATAATAATAATAATAATGTACTGTATAAATAAAGTTTGTCATTAAAAAAAAAGAGGTTAAACGACTTAAAAAAGAAAAGTAAAGGATTTCTAGATATATGCTAGACTTCATTTTGGAAGATATAACTTTTATAACTTTTGTTACTTGGAAAAAAAATGATATCTTGAAAATTACCCTAAAAATTTAAATACGAATAACCTTTGACCGCCGACTCAACATATATTCATTTCTAAGGCATTCCCATACTGGAGTAAATTCTTTTTTTTTTTTTTTTTTTTTTTTTTTTTTTTTTTTTTTTTTTAATTTCTTCAGTTGGCGACAATAACTCAAAATAATCCTTTCAGTTCTTGCGCGGCTTAACCGAAAACTTGGTAACAAAATAAATAAAGATGTAAGAGTTATGATTAACTTATTCTTTGAAGACCCGAGCTTTGACTGGATTATGACTGATAATTATTTAGGAAAATTCATCGTTTCCGGCGTCAAAGTAAAAAAAAAAAATCATCGTTGAATTAAAAATAATTTATGTTTTGCTACTTTGGTTACGTTTGTAGTGAACTCTCGAGCAATGCTAAAAGGTGATACATTCTCTTCTGAGTATCACACTGCATAGTTAAGTATAGTTCAAAGCCCATTTAATATTTCTACGTACTAAATTTAGAATAATACGTAAATGAAAATAATCTTAATACCTTCACTACAGTATATGAAACAATGAAATTTAAATTTTTTACGTATTTAGACACAGCGGATACTTTAGCTTTTTACCTCAAAGCTTCATACGAAAATCTCTACCTAATAATGGCATCCAATGATTGGAATATCAACAGAATTAATTGTAAATGGAATTGTTCCAATAAATACCGGCACCCTGTTTCATTAACTAGAGTAATAACTGTATACATAAACAATGGTCAAGAAAATGTCTTCAAGATATTACCTATGAAAGTTCATTACGAAATCAACAGACAATCTTCTTCCAGTGGCGTAAGTGTTCATTTCTGATGTCAGCTAAAAATTAATGCCGATTTCGGCATAAGCTTCTCAGTGAGAGCTGAAACCAAGATACAATGCAAGATTTGGTCGCATTTATTTATACTTAATTATAATTAAATAACGTTTCTTAAGGTCTAAAATATGACCAAACAAAGTCCGGACCTAACCGAAGGTGACACAGCTACTTCGTATTAACTTCAAAATAGGTGATCAATATAATGAGGTTCATTAACGTCTGCAGGAGAGAGAGAGAGAGAGAGAGAGAGAGAGAGAGAGAGAGTCATTAACAAGTGCAGTGAGAGAGAGGGAGAGTCATTAACAAGTGGAGAGAGAGAGAGAGAGAGAGAGAGAGAGAGAGTCTTTAACAAGTACAATAAGAGAAAGTCATCAACAAATTCAGTGACAGAGAGGGAGAGTCATTAACAAATGCAGAGAGAGAGAGAGAGAGAGAGAGAGAGAGAGAGAGAGAGAGTCTTTAACAAGTGCAATAGGAGAAAGTCATCAACAAATTCAGTGACAGAGAGGGAGAGTCATTAACAATTGCAGAGAGAGAGAGAGAGAGAGAGAGAGAGAGAGAGACGACTTTAACAAATGCAGTGAGAGAAAGTCATTAACAAAAGCAATGACAGAGAGAGAGAGAGAGAGAGAGAGAGAGAGAGAGAGATGATCGTTGTAATTAACTGCATGCAATTAAGAAGCGTCGTCCAAATTAACGTCCTCTGAGTTATATGTCTTTTAATCCCCGTCTCCTTGAAACGTAATTGGCCAGTTTCCTCGACCCTTCTTAAACTTTCTTCAATACCTAATAGTTTCCTCATGAATTTGGACATAAATATTTCTAATGTGCAAAGTCGACTCCTCTCTCTCTCTCTCTCTCTCTCTCTCTCTCTCTCTCTCTCTATCTCTCTCTCTCTCTCTCTCTTGGCTAGTAAAAGATATAAATTAATACTATTACTATAGAAAAAACATAAAGCTTTAATCAAAATTATGTGTATTCTATCGAGCATATTTTACGTAAGATATTTACTTTGATGTGTTGATTTTCTGTAGTCTTGTAGCCTGATAAGTCTATATCTTAATAGATTAGGTGACACGTGATAATTAATTTCCCCCTCACACACACACACACACACACACATATATATATATATATATATATATAGATATGTGTGTGCGTGTGCGTGTGCGTGTGCGTGTGCGTGTGCGTGTATGTGTGTTTATGTATGAGTGTATATATAAAAGGATGGAACTGATTCATATAAACATTTGTGAATTAATGTAATAGAATATAGTTGAATTAGTGAAAAAAATAAAGCACAGAACGGAATGGGTGGAACAACAGAGCTAAGAAGGTTCAAGTGTAAATGTTGTAGAAAGGACTGTTGAGCCAACTAGCCTTTATGGAAACGATGTGTAGATGTTATATGCATATAAAAGACCAAAAAATAAAAGCTCTGAGATGATGCTCCCATGAAATATGGAGAGTACCTTTATATTAAAATTTCCAAAATGTTATTGTGCAACTACATGCGCCTAAACGGAATATTTATGCATTCCACTCATATATTTAAGTTGGTCTATGGTATCTAACGAGAGAGAGAGAGAGAGAGAGAGAGAGAGAGAGAGAGAGAGAGAGAGAGAGTGGGTTATACTGAAAAGGATATTTATAAATTGCATATTAATTTTAGAGACATTATCAGTATATTGAACAATTTCCATCCTAAGAATTGTCTGACGCAGGTGTCCAGGATAAGGAGAAGGAGCAGCAAGAGAGGAGGAAGACCAGCCAGGAGAGGAATGCAGTAAAAGGAGGAAGAGGAAGAAGGAGATCTGGAGGAAGAGGAGGGGAAAGGAAGAGCTAGGTGACGTGCCTGTAGGAGCAGGATGAGGAATTGCAGGATGAAGAGGAATAGGAGGACATCAATAAACGTCAACACCGAAATTCCTTCCTTGACGGACACTTTATCTGAACGCTATTGCGTCGGTGGTGTCTACTGCTAGGTTTGTTCGCATCTCTCTCTCTCTCTCTCTCTCTCTCTCTCTCTCTCTATCTGATTCTGAATTTAGCATTTCCAAAAGTTCGTTTGGTCAGATTTTTTTTTTCATTATTATGATTAATTGTCTTGAATTTACTTTGCTACTTCTAAAGATTTTTTCTCTTCCTCTCTCTCTCTCTCTCTCTCTCTCTCTCTCTCTCTCTCTCTCTTTGATTCTGAATTCAGCCTCTTCAAAAGTTCGTTTGGTCAGATTTATTTTACTGTATTATGAATTATTGACCTGAATTTACTTTGCTACTTATGATTATAAGTATAATTTTCTAAAGATTTCTCTCTCTCTCTCTCTCTCTCTCTCTCTCCTCTCACTCTCTCTCTCTCTCTCTCTCTCTCTCTCTCTCTCTCTCTCTCTTGCCGTGATACTGAATTCAGCCTCTTTGAAAGTTCATTTGGTCATTTTTTTTTTCTTCATTATGATTTATTGTTCTGAATTTACTTTGCTGCCTATAATTTCAAGCATGTGTTTATGAAGATTTTCTTTTTGTAGTCTTGATTATAATGTTTTTCTTCTGTTTTTAGCATTAATTGTCATGGATTTAGTTCGCATAAATTGCAAGCGTAATTTCATAAGACAAGATTACACGCTAATTTTGGTTTCCATTTCAATCTGTACATTAAATTCCTAAAAGAATGTCAAAAATACAACATTGCCATTAAGGAAACAATTTTTGCTACAGGAATACTTTTTTAAATGAAAGTTTTCCTGGTAAATTTTATCTCAGGAGTCCATTATAAATCTTTTAGTAACATACTTGGTACTTTTCAACGTTACGACCATCTCTTCAATTGAAAGTAGAAAGATGTTTTTTAAAAAAAGTGTAATATTGATAAACACTTATCCTTAATCGTGAGTCATATACCAGTAATATCATGTAAATAAACAGAGTTTTGAAACAATTTTAAGGTAGAGCTCTCGTAACATAGCTGCTCTCGTACAAACAGAAATGTATTTAAGCAAACAGCGATCCTGCAACCCCACACCCCCACAAGCACACCACGAACACGAACACACACACACATACGCACTCATGTACACACATATATACATATGTGTGTATATATATATATATATATATATGTATGTATGTATATGTATATATATACATATATATATATATATATATATATACAGGAATATATAAAGGAATAAATTATAATGAAAAAAATTATAGAGGAAAAAGTCATTAAAGGATGAAATCAAATCCAAATGAGATATAACAGGTAAAAATCAGTAGGAAATGTACCCAGGCAAGACTAATATCTAGCAATACTTAATCTCATTTATTACAAGGATATAATTACTAAGAGCCTGTAAACACATTAATTAAAAATAAATATATAAAGAGAAGGATATACTTGCGCCCGAAGTAAAATGAATTAAAACAATCAAAACTGATCCTAAAAATTCGAAACACACTCATGTTTCCGGTAAGACCAAATAAGTAGGGGAAATAATAACAAAGAACTTTTTATACCATCATTATCATTATCATCATCATTATCAATAAATGCTAAGCTAAAAACCCTAGTTGGAAAAGCAGGATGCTATCAGCCCGGGGGCCCCAACAGGGAAAATATCCCAGTGAGGAAAGGAAACAAGGAAAAATAAAATATTTTAAGAACAGTAAAAACATTGAAATCAATATTTCCTATATAAACTATAAAAACTTTACAAAACATGAGGAAGAGAAACTAGATAGAACAGTGTGGCCGAGTGTACCCTCAACCAAGAGAACTCTAACCCAAGCCAGTGGAAGACCATGGTACAGAGGCTATGGCACTACCCAAGACTAGAGAACAATGGTTTGATTTTGGAGTGTCCTTCCCCGAGAAGAGCTTCTTACCATAACTAAAGAGTCTCTTCTACCCTTAACAAGAGAAAAGTGGCCACTGAATAATTACAGTGCAGTAGTTAACCCCTTGAACAAAGAAGAATTGTTTGGTGATCTCAGTGTTGTCAGATGTATGGGACAGAGGAGAATCTGTAAAGAATAGGCCAGACTATTCGGTGTCTTTGTAGGCAAAGGAAAGAACCGTAACCAGAGAGAAAGATCCAATGTAGTACTGTCTGGCCAGTCAAAGGACCACATAACTCTTTAGCGGTAGTATCTCTGTAACAACACGTATTTATCAGGAATAGCCCCAAGAATATATTTGTTATCTGAATAATTTTATATACATTATCGATTACAACTATAATAAGCTCATGCTAACGATATAATAAAATGGCAAAAATACTACTATAGTATTATAATAAGCATTTATACAAGACTAGAGAACTGAAGAACCTAGTGATGATTTTTTTTATTTTTTGCCGTTCTTCTTATGTAATAACTAACATTATAATCTCGTAATTCTTAGAATATCTTTTAAAAGCATTGTTCTATACTACATTACAGCTATTCCTATAACCTGTTTTTTAGAATCTTTATCTCTTTAAAGTTTTTCATGCAAACCCTTCTCACCCTCTTAATGGTACTATCCCTATCCTTACACTACAAAAACTGTTGGAGTTTTTACATTCTTCAATATCTTAATGTTATTTCATCAACATTCAGCTCTACCTTGATTATATCCCTTCAGCTATATCTTTAATCATTAATATCATCCAGCCTCTCTTCAAACCATAACATTCATCAGAACTTCAAAATTTTAACTCCAGTTTCTCTCCATATTCTTATTTCCATTTACCTTTCCCTAATGAATCCAGTTGGAAAAGTATATGTATGTATGTATGTATGTATGTATGTATGTAAACATATATATATATATATATATATATATATATGTATGTATATGTATATATATATATATACATATATATATATATATATATATATATATGCCTACAAGCATGTAAGTGCATATACACCCATACACATATTTGTACACGTGACTAAAATTCAAATACATATATAAATATAACCCCATCAACGTAATCAAACAGACTTGAACATAGCCTACATACTTGTACGTATTTTACATAACAATGCATATATATATATATATATATATATATATATATATAAAATGATGCCAATGAGTAGCCGCAAAGCATATAGGTATATTTATGCACAATAATTGTACTTACAGGTGGATGATAGCTTTAGATGTGAGAGATTACTTTTACATATGCTATTATCATCTTAAGAACTGTCAGTTTTACTGTAAGTAATTCAATTTCTTTTTTAAATAGCTTATAAATCTAATCATGTAAATACATCGAATTTGTACATTTCATGTCCTATATTCAAATAGTTATCAAAACTTTCACATATAAAATTATTTACAGTGAATTATTTTTAAGAACTAATTTCTTTGCACATGACCAATTAGGTGTTATTTTTATTTCTAACATGTATAAACATTGCATTCTTTTCTAGGCGTTTACCTGTTTGACCAACATATAATTTTTCACATGAATTACATGCGATATGATATACACATGTCTAGGTGCTGTCCGTTGAATTCTTTATAAAGGATATATTTATTGTATCATTACTCGTAAACGCTACATTAACGTTAAATTCTTTTCTTCAAAGCATTACTATAAGGGAGTACAAGTATGTTTTGTGTATTACAGTTTTCCGTTATTATTACCGAAGAATGTCTCTTTTGCTGTACTTAGTGCATCATCTATACAAATTCAGGATACTTCAATTTATTGTCTATAGTCCTAATTTCATTTATTTTATTATTATATACAGCGCTGCAAACTCGCAATGCTCTTAAAAACAGAAGTGAATACAGATTTCTTAACTTTGTTACTTTGATTTGAGTAGTAATGCACATATGCAGAGACATTCGTAGGCCTTGCATATAAATCAAACTTGAATTGATCAGTACACCTGTGTATACGAATGTCTAAGAAAGGGGAAATTCCAATTTTTCCCCAGCATCATATTAAAACATATTGACGGTACCGAGCAATTCAATCCATAAAAGAAATGGAAATTTTAATTTTCTGGCCACACACATTATGTCGTCAATATAATTAAGACATTTTACAATATTATGTATAATGTTATCTTAAGATTCTGATTTAAAAACTTCCATATATAAGTTATTTAGTACTGGAGATAAGGTGTTTCAAATAGCCATACTAAACTTTTTTGCAAAAAAATTCGCATTAAATTAAAATTTACAATCTTTTATACAAAGTTTAACTAATTCTAATAGGTTATGGTATTTTTGGAAAATGATAAATTCAATTGCAAATTCTTCAAGGTTTCAGACAAAAATAACAACACGTCATCAATAATAATGGGTACTTTAGTTTTGACGTAGTTTAACTATTCACTAAGCTACTAATCTAGTAATAGTAGGATGTTATAAGTCTAAGGATTCCAACAAGAAAAATAGCCATTTGAGGTAAGGAAATAAGCAAACAGATAGAAAAGTGTGGCTGAGAGGCTCATTAAGCAACATAACTCTAACCCAAGACAGTGGAAGACCATGGTGCAGAGGCTATGGCGCTACCCCAGATTTGAGAACAATTGTTTGATTTAGGAGTGTTTTCTACTACATGAGCTGCTTACAATAGATAATGAGTCTCATCTACCTTTCCCTAGTGGAAAATGGACTGTGAACAATACAGTGGAATAGTCAAGCCCTTAAGTGAAGAAATAGTCAACCCCTTAAGTGAAGAAATAGTCAACCCCTTAAGTGAAGAAATAGTCAACCCCTTGAGTGAATGTGTATAGAATAAGCCAGGTTTTTTGGTGTATGCATAGGCGAAGCAAAAATGAGCCATAACCAGACAGAAGCATCCAATGTAGTACTATCTGTCTTGTCATAGGACCCAATAACTATATAGCAATAGTATCTCAACTGGTGCCTGGTCTCTTGGCCAACTTACTACCTGATGTGTATATATGTATGAATGTATATATATATATATATATATATATATATATATATGAACGATATATATATATATATATATATATGTATGTATATATATAATATATATATGTATATATATATACATACATATATATATATATATATATATATATGTATATATATAATATATATATATGTATATATATATATATATATATATAAAATATATATATATATATATATATATATGCATATATATAATTATATATATATGTATATAATATATATATATATATATATATGTATATATAAAATACATATATATATATATATATATATATATGTATATATATATACATATATATATATGTGTGTGTATGTGTGTGTATATGTATGCATATATATATCGTTCATACATACATACATATATATATATATATATACATATATAAATATACATATATATATATATATATATATATATATATAGTTCTGTTTGGTTAAACTTTACATGCCAATAAGAAGCTTTGTTGCCTATATAATTATAGCGGAAGCTTACAAAGTCGCAATGAAGTCACTCCAGATAAGAACAACTAAAATGTGTAAATTATGCTTTTAATTGAAATCTAAAACTTTGGAAAATTTCAAATACAACTAGTATTTCGATATAAAAATTTCTAGATTTATATATATTTTATGAGCCTTAAAGATTCATAAAAAAAAAAATTATAGTGAAAGTATTCCTTTCTTTTGACTAATTGTTAATAATGCAACATGACAGGTATTTTGTTATATCTATGTGTCCTTTTATTGTCGATTATCTCAGTTTTAATGAATTGAACAACTAATTTGAATAACTGATCTCCAATGAATGCTGGAATTTTCTCTTATATAGAATGAAAAATCAATAATTGTTTCTAGTTATGAAATAGACCGTTTAGATTTTAGCAGGTCAGTGTTTTTTAAATTATCGTATTTCAAATGATTTGTATACAAAAACGCAAACCACTTCTGATCATTCTTTTTTTCTGTGTACATGCATTATTATGCTAGGTTTTACTTTTACAAAATAAATTGTGAAATTTGTTTTATAATATCTTTATTCATTCAATAAAGTTTCTTAAAATTTTTGTGGTACCTGATTATATAGTTTTTATCAATAAACAGATCTGACTTTCATTACTTATTACCTTTCTTTATTTATTCAATAAAGTTTCTTGAAATTTTTGTGGTACCTGATTATGTAGTTTTTAGCAATAAACAGATCTGACTTTCATTACTTATTAACTTTTCTTTATTTATTTAATAAAGTTTCATAAAATTTTTGTGGTACCTGATTATATAGTTTTTATCAATATACAGATCTGACTTTCATTACTTATTAACTTTTCTTTATTCATTCAATAAAGTTTCTTAAAATTTTTGTGGTACCTGATTAAATAATTTTTATCAATATACAGTACTTATCAATCCCAAATACCCGATGATATAAGAAGCCCATAAGAAAGTAATACACAAATAAGAACTTTTATCATATAGAAGGGCATTTAAACGACGCGCGATATCATTCAAGAATTGGATGCAACGTCAAAATCAGATTGCATTGTAATCCCACCTCAGAATTACAGAATTTGTTTCTGTACACAAAAATTGATTGGACGTCAGTTCCTGTACTCAAGTGACATTATTACAAATGCCCAGGGAAAGAAAATCCAGCGAAATCAATCGAAAAACAAAAGTATTACAACTGACAAAAATATATGACGGGAATTTTCCACACGTCGTTGACCCAAACATGGATATAAATCACCATAGGTGACATCACAGGTACACCCCTGCCCCCAAAAAACCTCCCCCCCCCCACCCCGGAAAAACCCATCACCGAAAGCCCGCTGCATAGCGCTGCGGCCATGACTAATTGCCGCCGTAGTTTTGAAATGACGCAGGTCGTCAAAAGCGGGCTTCAGATTGAGGCGCCTACGTCGGATTAGAATTCTCATTATTTCTAAAAAGCCTGATTAATGGGGACGAGAATGCACCATATGCCGGTACAAGTTTTAGTGCACCGATGGCTCTAGGAGATCCTGGAATGGGAATGGGAATGGGGAGGCTGATGAAGGAGGGGGGGGGGGTTCAAAACGTCAGCTCCCAAAAGCAGTATTGGAAGAAAAGGGAGAAGTGATCTAAAAGGAGGGTAAGATGGAGGGATTGAGGGGGAGGGGGGTGTTATGTTAGAGATCCATGTGATTGCTATTCTCGCCTCTCGAAATAAATCAGGGCTAAACCGATAGCCGCCATCTAACCACACCGCCCCCCCCCCCCCCCTTCTCTGCAGGCCGCAAGAGCAAGCGATCCTTTATCGCGGACTTTTCCCATATATCGTTCGTGTAAAAGAGGATTCGAAGATGGTTCTGCTAGAGTGACATTGCTCTCTCTCTCTCTCTCTCTCTCTCTCTCTCTCCTCTCTCTCTCTCTCTCTCTCTCTCTCTCTCTCTTCAACATCAGTAACTCATTCATAAATCACGTAATTTAAAACATTTACTTGTTGTCTATCTTTAAATTTAGTTGTTAAAGTGCCTGTCCATATTTTATAATCATGGCCTTTAATTATCTGTCTATTTTAGGATATTGTTCTTAATATCACCAATTCTCTAATGAATATGCCATATCTTATTACCTGCCATACCTAACCTATCATACTTGATACAAATTGTTATTTTCTTGCTTTATTATAATAAACAATTAAATTTTTTTTTTACCAGTATCTGCATACGTAAGTGAACCTTTAAATTATCAGCAAAGTTATCCTAAGCTAAAAACTGTAAATGTTTTTAAGAAAACATAGATATTTATATAACGGAACATATATAGCATTGACAATTACAAATTATTATTATTATTAGTTGGAAAAAACAGGATGCTATAAGCCCAAGGACCCCAACAAGGAAAATAAGTTCAGTGAGGAAAGGATGTACAGGAAATAAACTTAAAGTTTAAGAACAATATCAACATAAAAATAAAGACTTTCATTTATAAAATATAAAAACATCAGATAACAATAGGAAGAGAAACAAGATACAAGACAGTGGAAGATCATGGTACAGAGGCTATGGCACTACCCAAGACTAGAGACCAAAGGTTTTACCTGGAAGAGCTGCTTACCATAGCTAAAGAGTCTCTTCTACCCTTACCAAGAAGAAAATAGCCATTGAACAACTGGGGTGAAGTACTTAACCCCATGAACAAAGAAGAATTGAACATTAATGAAACTGAATATGGAATAATTTTTATTAAAATCAATGAAAATCTGTCGTCTTTATTTTACCTTTATTTAAATAGCAATAAAATTAATCACAAATTAACCTTCAATTATTAAGTATTAAATAAATTTGGCCAAAGATATGGAAATATTGGAAGCTTGAGTTCCGAAGTTGGATGTTAACATAGCTGTATAATGTTTACATATTGACTTCTATTAAATTATTATTATTATTATTATTATTATTATTATTATTATTATTATTATTATTATTATTATTATTATTATTATCATTATTATTATTATTCATAGTGAGCATAAATTCTTAGGGGAAATGAAGCAAGCTGTCATAAATGTGAAATTATAAAGTTGGTAAGATATTATTATTATTATTATTATTATTATTATTATTATTATTATTATCATTACTAGCCAAGCTACAACCCTAGTTGGAAAAGCAAGATGCTATAAGCCCAAGGGCTCCAACAGGGAAAAATATCCCAGTGAGGAAAGGAAATAAGGAAATAAATAAATGATGAGAATAAATTAACAATATATCATTCTAAAAACAGTAACAGCGTCAAAACAGGTATGTCCTATATAATATTGAATAAATAA
>NC_090757.1:44468620-44476120 GCF_036898095.1 Palaemon carinicauda | reverse complement strand
ATGATAGATTTCTTACGCTTTCAAAAAGGAAGACTTTAAATATGGCAAAAGTATCCAACATATATCAAAATCATTCAGAATGGTTGTCTGTATAAAATATTAATCATTGAATATTTTCATGGTAATCAATCAACACCTTGACTATCTTAAAATTTAGCCTCAAGTTCCAGTGATATCGACTGGGGATCCATTTTGAAATTATTTAAGCTTTACAGTAAATTCTAATCACTTCTGAAACGTAAGTTAGGGACTACTCAATTTTTTATTAATTCTAAAACTCAAATTAGATTCTATACTAATTGCTAATTAATGCTAGAACTCAGTATAAAGTAACACTAACTCCTATTGTAATTCGAGACGTTGTCATAAAAGTTTTCTTAATGCATACTACCTCCCAGAACAAATATGAACCTGACAACAATGTAAATAGTACTGTAAAGATGAGGACTGGGTTTCAATATTTCAATCAGCACTAATACCATTTGAAATAGTAGCAATATTACTTAATCGAAAAGATACCTCAAAAACATTCCAACAAAGTGTAATTGAACTCATGGGAAAATATTCCTTCAACGCAAAGAGAGACCATATCTGGATCTTAGCACAGCTGGAAGCGTTATCTAATTTTGATGTTGCCTTCCTTGAACAAACAGCAACAAGGTCTTAGGTGTCTCAGAAACAAGTTTTCAGGTAAGGAAACTTTTATCTCTGACTTACCATCATCAAAGAACTAGAGTGACAAACGAAATGAACTAGAAATGTATTGTAAGAAATTAATACAACTTATAATGATAACAATCAAATTATTATTATTATTATTATTATTATTATTATTATTATTATTATTATTATTATTATTATTATTATTATTATTATTATTATTATTCTTTGTCTGCATCTCAAAGGTGGGAAAAGATGCAGACAAAGAGGAAGAAAAGTCAAACATATTAATCCTTAAACCTCGAATATTCGAGCTAAAAATTACGTTCCTCTAAAATAAGAAACGTAATTTTTGGCTCAAATATTCGAGGTCTTGGGATTAATATGTTTGACTATCAATATGATTCTCCCAAGTAGTTTTGTACTTTTCTTACCAGAAACTTCATCTATCACCACAGTAATGCAGCTGTACCAGAAATGGCTGCGGTTGATTATTCTTTAATTCTTAGTAGTTATAAATATATTTAGTCAAATTGTAGAAAAACTCGTTTAATACTTTTGACAAGTTACCTTTATTTCCTTTACCTAACTTTGTAGTTAAACTCAAGGGACTAGGTTTGCATCTAGTAATGTTGATCAACATGAGAAGAAATTTAAGAAAATTCACATTTTCTGGCATTTTCCGCACTTTCCAACTTAACTAAGGATTCTTACTCTTTTGGGGGGGAGGATATGGACATGAAATTAGTTCTATTTGATATTTTTGGCAAATCGTACGAGATAGATGCTTTCTATAACTTGTGTGCCTTTGACATGGGAAATTATTTTATAAATATATTCCATTTATCGCTATGGAAAACATGATGCTAAACCCTTTTAACTTGAGGAGACAATCATAAATTTTATATTGTTCATGAAAAAGCATATATATCAATATCTGGGGTAAGATCTTTTCCATATATGATTTATGTTGACTGGAAAAATATAATAAACATGCTTTGATAGAAGGGAGCTGAATTAAACAAAATCGAAGGATCAGTACTCTATTGCTTCCTTTAAAAGGTAATACGATTGTGTATATATCTAATGAATGTCTGGATTAATTAATTCATAATTATATTTTTGGCTTAAATAATAGTTTTATAAATGTACAGAGACTTTACAATATGATACCAAAGGATTATTTATACTGTACTGAAAGGCTGTCGTTGGCCATGCTTTTCGAACGGCATACGTTAATTAAGGCAAAAACTAGAGAAAAGATAATAGACAGATGGCTCTCAGAAAGCTTAAACAAGGGTATCATCATTGTGGTCTTTTTATCTAAGCAAAATAGAGGCTACTCTACGAAGGAATACTTGCACAATATAGTGGTGGTTGAGAAGTATATTATCAATTGGGATCTGTCAAATCAGGACTATATTAAGATAATGATTAATATTTTTATTATGGACTAGTATTAGTAGAACAAATACCATAAAAGGACAATGGCATTTTATTCGATTGTAATCTGGAGTTGTGAAATACTCAGGATCTCTGCTATAATTTGCATGTTTATACTTAAAAGAGTTTCTGTAAGTGGTATTCCTAACTTTCTGTATGCTAAGTTAGAAACTATTATAATTTACGACTGTTTTACGCAAATTGTGAAAAAAAGCATTGAGTGCAACTATACCTATTATAAGGGATGTTATTTTCAAGATTAATTTTTTAGTGTTGATTTTATTGTAAGTGTATTTCATTCTCAAAATGATTCATGTTTGTTGCAGTTGAATTTAGGTGTCCAGTATAAAATTACCTCAGCCATTTTGCTAAGGCTCTACTATGCTGCATAACTGAAAAAGCTTTTAAACAGTTTTGATACACATGTAACAGATCTTCACAAAAGAGAAGCCAAACATTATAGTATAAAAAATATATATTTTTTCTTTAAAATACAAAAATATTCGGTGAAATCCGAAGAACGTACTTGCGTAAGGGTCATCATAGAAATTTTAGTATATTAAATTTGGTGAATTATATGAAACCTATGAGAGTTTTATTTTCAATAAAAATTGCTGGGAAGAAGGTGAATCATTGTATTAACTTCCGTAATTATTGCAATAAATCATTGTTAAATGGCTACTCTGTATGCAGTTCATTATTCAAAAGTACATACTGAGCCACTAGTGGTGTGGAAGTAAACCCATTTTGGAGAAAATTAATATTTCCAGGATAATAGAAAATGATTCTTTAGAGAGTGTTAAATAGCAATAGCCTACTCATTTAGTAAAATAGATTAAGTATTACAAAATGGTTGTTTCTGGTAAGCAAAGCGTTTTTTCATATGATTATTATTATGATAATAATTGCTAAGCTACAACCCTAATTGGAAAAGCAGCATGCTATGAGCCCAGGGGCCCCAACAGGGAATATAGCCCAGTGAGGAAAGGAAACAAGGAAAAGTAAAATGTTTGAAGAATAGTAACAAAATAAAAATAAATATTCCATATATAAACTTTAAATAATTTAACAAAACAAGAGGAAGAGAAAATAGATAGAATAGTGTGCCCGGGTGTACCCTCAAGCAAGAGAACTGACATAAGACTTGCATACCGAGTTATTTTTTTTTTTTTTTTTTTTTTTTTTTTTTTTTGCAGTGAAAACATTTTTATGTCAGTAGCAAAAATGTATTTTAAAGTAAACTAAAACTAAATGTTGACTTTCATTTGAAGGTTATTAAAAATCCAATGTGTAAATCATGATGTGCTTTGTAAAGCTAAGGGTTATTCATTACCATCAGAATGCAAATGACTTTATTCAATTGCCTTACCAATACTGGAAAATTAAACTATTGCTTAATGTCTGTAAGTCTTAAAAAAAAAAATCTTATATTAGCCTACATTAAGGTTTGGGAGTCAGAAAATCTAAGCGTGATAAGGATGTACAAAATAAGAAAGAAAAATGAATTCTAGAAAAAATAAGAAAAACAGTTGGAAATAGTTTATCTCTTATGAATGTCATTTTTTTCTGGGATGGATCTAAAAGTAGGTGAAAAAAAATTGTTATCTCTATTCTATATGAAAATGACAGAAAGTAATATCGCAATGAGGTAATGGATTGGAATGTACGAACTGTTCATGAATTAAACCGTTTAAAAGTTGATATTATTCAGCCGGTTATTATGAAAGACCAAATCTAGAACTACAAATAAGTCTTGTCGAAATTATTCCCGTGAAGGAGCCTATTCTTAAGCAATTTGTAATCTATTCTAAGGCTGATCTAGTTTGAAAACCCTTTTAATTTAGTATTAACTTTTCAAACATTTCAGGAGAGTGCTTATGGTTATTAATTCGTTTTGGTCTCAATATCGTTGGAAAAACAAAGCTCACATAAGCGTTTTACCCCCACTGACTTGGATTATATCTATTATCAACACAAAAATTAAATGTATATCTAAAAACTGTAAGCCATATCATTCAAAGTTTTTAAAGGAAAGATATATGCTCAGAACTAATAAGGTTGTATTTATTATTATTATTATTACTTGCTAAGCTACAACCCTAATTGGAAAAACAGGAGGCTATAAGCCCAGGGGCTCCAGAATGGATAATAGCTCAGTGAAAGGAAATAAGTAAGAGAAGGAACGATCAACATAAAATAATTTAAGAACTGTAACAATATTAAGACGGATCTCTCATGTGCCCGAGTATACCGTCAAGAAAGAGAACTCTAACCCAAAACAGAGGATGACCATGATACAGAGGCTATGGCACTATCCAGGAATAGAGAACACTGATTTGACTTTGGAGTGTCATTCTCCTTGAACAGCTGCTTACCATAGCTAAAGAGTCTCTTACCAAAAGAAAAGTGGCAACTGAACAATTATAGTGCAATAGTTAACCTTTTGAGTGGAGAAGTATTGTGCAGATGATTCAATTCCTAACTCCAAGGTATTTTTTTTTTCTTTTTAAAATTCAGTAGAAGGTTAATTGCTCTAATTCTTGCAGAATTTTAATTCTCACTGTAATTTTTTTAAAGAAAGCAGATGAATACTGTTTAATAACTCAGAACAGGAATTTCATACTGCTATGAAAACATTGTGAAATATTATTACGGATTCTATTAATATTAATATTGATATTAATATTAATATTCTTATTAATATTAATATCAATATTAAAATGTATATATATATATATATATATATATATATATATATATATATGTGTGTGTGTGTGTGTGTGTGTGTGTGTGTGCGTATGTTCTGAGATCAAGACTTGCTCAGGCTGTGATAGGCTTCCACAGGTACATGATACTATAAATTCTAGGAAGCTAAAGATAGAAGCTTGGCTGGTTTCAAGTCAGTAGCCATGGAAGTTGCAAGCAAAAGAAAAGACATTTTTCTTTATTATACAATATTTTAAAAAGTATGATATATATATATATATATATATATATATATATATGTATGTATATATATATATATATATATATATATATATATATATATATATATATATATATATATATATATATATATATATATATACATATTTATATATAATAATATATATATATATATATAAATTATATATATATATATATATATATATTTATATATATATATATATATATATATATATATATATATATACACGCGAAAGAACTACATGGTAAAGGAAAATATGAGAGTGAATCCTTACTTCTTGAAGAAGAAAGACGAATCTAGTCAGGATTCACCCTTATACTTTCACACACACACACACACACACACACACACACACACACACACACACACACACATATATATATATATATATATATATATATATATATATATATATATATATATATATATATATATATATATTCAACCAATTGGTATCTAAACAAGTCTGCTGTCAACTTGGCAATAATGCCGGTAAGGTATGAAGGAAATACAGTGAAATGTACTAACAGGAGCTAATATTGAAGTATACTACCTTAGTAAGTAAAAAATAATCCAAAAACATACGTAATGGAAACCATATATGAGTTGTATAAGGGACTTAATCGGTTTAGAAGATTATGATTTAAAAGAACCTCTTTCTTACACATTTATAGCTTTAAAATCATTTAAAAATGCTGCCTTTCTATCAGAATTGAACTCAACATTTTTCGACGCATAAATTTTCTTAAATGGATTTAAATAAGTCAATAAATGGAAAATTTCATGCAGAAATTAATGAAAATCAGTATGAGAAAATAAAAGTTTTTTTTTTTTTTAGAAATATATAATCTACATTTATTAATCTTCTACCACCCGCTATAAACATTGAAATTTTATCTACCAAACTGGATTTAAAACGACCCTTCCCATTAAGCAATATTACAAAGCCATGCCGGTAAATATTTAAACGCTTTATCAAATATCACCAGCTCAACGGTGATACCCGCCATATTGTTATCAAAACATAACTATTCATACCCAGGTAACTTGGGATGTCCAACGTCACTTAATATTCTACCCATACCCTACCCCGCTGACCATCAACCTTCCAAGCCCGTACCCCAACATTCCAGGGTACAATCCTTTCTCCATTTTGATTTTACCTGGGGATCTGGGTATGACAAAAGGGAGAAGAACGATGCCCACTCAAGGTGGGTATGGATGCTATTTGCCACCAGGGTTTAAACTTGAGCATGTGGTCATTACCTTAAATGCTGCTTTTTTACCTTAGATTACCTTACAACTTCTCTAATTTTCTTAAATTAGAAGTTAGGAAAACCGAAAATTACCTTAGAATTACCATCAAAATCTCCTTGAAACCATGAAAATTACCTCAAAGTACGAAGGGGAATGCGCTTAATATACTTTACGTTTAATGAGTTTAGTTCATGCATCAGTAATTTAAACCCGGAGTAAGTTTGTAGGTTAAAAAATTTTCACTATAAAGAAATGGCAGTATGTAAAACTTATATATATATATATATATATATATATATATATATATATATATATATATATATATATATATATATATATATATATGTATGTATGTATGTATGTATGTATGTATGTATGTATGTATGTATGTGTTTGTGTATTTCTGTTTGCGAGTCTGTGTAACTATGTATGTACTAAATAGATATACAACCTTAACAATTCTGCCAAATCTCGGTTTACCATTCAAGTCAACTATACCTCATGCTGTTCAATCCATCTCTGAAAGATTTAAACACCATTTTTTTTTTTCAATTTGCATTTACATCAGTGCTTATTTACTCGCTTGTTTGTTTTCAGTTGCAATCATATCTGCAGTTACGACCCTCACCAGAATCACCTTTTCCAACCAGCCATCCATTTCCTAGAAAAGCAAAGTTCCGCGTAATAGCCGTTTTCTGTCCGCCCTGCATCTTCCTAAATGAACCCGGCTTTGATACCAAATGGCACGTCTTTAAAACGAGACAATTCTCCTATCAAGGGAGGAGCAATGGGAGCAAGATACGAATTGTGATCCCGATCCATAAAGTAACTAATTCCTCGGGCAATTTATGTCGGATTGTCCAATAAGAGAGGGAGGGAATTGGCTGCGATTGATAACAGATCCTATAAATTGCGAGCACAGCAATTTCCTTAAAGACAGCTTACGGGAGAAACGATTCCAGAGCTCATGAGAAAAACGTTCCGGGATTGCGATGATCATATAAAGAAATTATTATGAATGGACTCGCATTGTAGTAGAGGGCAGCAATAGATGATTTTTGTGTGTTGAAACTATCTAGATCGTATTAAGTGTCACACTAACAATATTGAGGTATTGTTAAAACCAATCTCTGTTTATTTGGAAAATCTTCTGACCAATATGAGAATGAAAG
>NC_090757.1:44463620-44466120 GCF_036898095.1 Palaemon carinicauda | reverse complement strand
AATAGGGCATGGGAGTATTCTAAAATAAACAATGGATTTTTAATGAGATTATGGGTATATCAAATAAATTAGAATGAAAAAAAATTATGGGTAAAAATATGGTGAAATAAATATTACAATAAAAATATGACATATATTGTAATCAGTATGGTAATGAGTATAGTTTAGGGTAAATGTAGTAAACATTCCAGTAAAAAAGAATATGTAAAAAAAGGTTTCATAATTATTCCAGACATTGAAAAAGAAGAATATGTAAAAAAGGTTTCATAATTATTCCAGACAATGAAAGAAAAAGAATATGTACAGTAAATAAGGTTTCATAATTATTCCAGACAATGAAAAAAAAAGAATATGTAAATAAGGTTTCATAATTATTACAGACAATAGAAAAAAATATGTAAATAAGGTTTCATAATTGTTCTAGACAATGAAAAAAAAAAGAATATGTAAAAAAGGTTTCATAATTATTCCAGACAATAAAAAAAAGAATATGTAAAAAAGGTTTCATAATTATTCCAGACAATGAAAAAAAAATATATTTAAATTAGGTTTCATAATTATTCCAGACAAGGAAAAAAAAAAGATTATGTAAATAAGGTTTCATAATTATTCCAGACAAGGAAAAAAAAGAATATGTAAATAAGGTTTCATAATCATTCCAGTTAAAATATATACGAAGGTGATTGTATGTAAATTCAATTATTGAAATAATGATACAATTATGATGCTTTTATAAATACTTTTAAAACAGATACAACCCTAATTTCCAAATAATGATATGAGCACAATAATAAACAGAATCCTTATTTGAAAATTAGGATATTAGGATGGAACTAAAATTTCCTTGTTTAAAAGTGAAGTTGAAGGTATGATAATGAAAAAAAAAGTTTAAGAAAATTAATATAGAAAGAAATTATATTGTTTATAATTCATAGATATGAGAATAAAAACAGCATACTCTTCTTTGAACAAAGATGATGGCTAATGATAATAAATATATTTATTTGACAAATAAATATGATTATATGAAATATAAAGTAGTAATATTTCAATTAAGAATATTATCATTATTATTATTATTACTAGCCAAGCTACAACCCTAGTTGGAAAAGCAAGATGCTATAAGCCCAAAGGCTCCAACAGGGAAAAATAGCCCAGTGAGGAAAGGAAATAAGGAAATAAATAAATGATGAGAATAAATTAACAATATATCATTCTAAAAACAGTAACAACGTCAAAACAGATATGTCCTATATAAACTGTTAACAAAGTCAAAAACAGATATGTCATATATAAACTATAAAAAGACTCATGTCAGCCTGGTCAACATAAAAACATTTGCTGCGAGTTTGAACTTTTGAAGTTCTACTGATTCAACTACCCCGATTAGGAAGATCATTCCACAACTTGGTAACAGCTGGAATAAGATTATAAAAACTGGGATATGAATAATCCTACTTGAAAATAAAATAATTATATCACAGAAAATTACCCAATTTTAAGTAATGGCGTTATGTGTTAAGAAAATTCAATAGAAAAGCGATATCACAATGGCGAAACTATCTAAATTTCCAATGAAGTAAATGAATGTATAAGAATGGCACCATAAATATTCAGATTGGAGATTATCAATACGATAAATAAATACTACCAAAAAAAGATATATGAGGTTATAAGTACTGCAATATTCAGTAACATCCACGCAATTGAATCAGATTATTAGAAAGGATCCATGGTCGGTTTGGTTTTTGAAATAAAAGTTAAAGATGTGATAATTCAAAAAAATTAAGGTGAAATTATGAATACAGAAACTCGAATTTAGTTTCCAGGGGTATATCATATAAATAATCTTGGGTAGCGCCATAGCCTCTGTACCATGGTCTTCCACTGTCTTGGGTTAGAGTTTGAGGGTACACTCGGGCACACTATTTTATCTTATTTCTTTCCCCCTTGTTTGTTAAAGTTTATATAGTTTATATATGAGATATTTATTTTAATGTTGTAACTCTGCTACTTCAAAAGAATCTGACATCAAAGAAATTTGACTTTTACTCGTGGAATGTATAATAAAAGTAAGTGCATCTGTTTTTTGTTAATTCAGTGAATTGACGAAAAATAATGACTCATCTCGAAAATTACATTTGGTTATACTGTTTTTACATCTCTAAATAAGTGCAGATTATTTATGGACTATTCCACATGTAAGATGTGAAAGGTTTCCCCTAAAATATACATTTAAAAACAATATATATATATATATATATATATATATATATATATATATATATATATATATATATATATATATATATATATATATATATACTGTATATATATACATATATATTTATATATATATATATATATATTGCATATATATATATATATATATATATATATATATATATATATATATATATACTGTATATCTATCTATTTATCTATCTATTTATATATATATATATATATATATATATATATATATATATATATATATATA
>NC_090757.1:44448620-44451120 GCF_036898095.1 Palaemon carinicauda | reverse complement strand
TCATAAGTAAACTGTTTTCCACTATTCTTGAAAATGAATCATAATGATAATGGTTTAGCAAGGTGGCTTTTAAGTAATATCATAAGTAAAAGGCTTTGCCACTATACTTACAAAGGAATCATAATAATAATGGTTTAGAAAGGTGGCTTTTAAGTAATATCATAAGTAAAAGGTTTTGCCATTATACTTAAAAAGGAATCATAATGATAGTGGTTTAGCAAGAAGGTTTTTAAGTAATATCATAAGTAAAATGTTTTCCACTATTCTTGGAAATGAATCATAATGATAATGGTTTAGCAAGGTGGCTTTTATGTAATATCATAAGTAAAATGTTTTCCACTATTCTTGAAAACGAATCATAATGATAAAGGTTTAGCAAGGGGGCTTTAAATAATATCATAAGTAAAAGGCTTTGTCACTATACTTACAAAGGAATCATAATGATAATGTTTTAGCAAGAAGGCTTTTGAGTAATATTATAAGTAAAACGTTTTGCCACTATACTTGAAAATGAATCATAATGATAATGGTTTAGTAAGATGGTTTTTGAATAACATTATATGTAGAAAGCTTTGCTACTATACTTGCAAAGGAATCATAATGATAATGGTTTGGTAAGAAGGTTTATGAGTAATATCATAAGTGAAAGGCTTTGCCACTATACTTTCAAAGGAATCATAATGATAATTATTTAGCAAGGGGACTTTTGAGCAATATCATAAGTAAAATGTTTTGCCACTATTCTTGAAAGTGAATCATAATGACGATGGTTTAGCAAGAAGGTTTTTGAGTAATATCACAAATAAAAAGCTTTGCCCATATACTTGCAAAGGAATGATAATGATAATGGTTATGCAAGAAGGTTTTTAAGTAATACCATAAGTAAAAAGTTTTGCCAGTATTCTTGAAAATGAATTATAATGATGATGGTTAAGCAATGGTTAAGCAAGAAGGTTTTTGATTAATATCATAAGTAAAATGTTTTGCCACTATATTTGCAAATAAATCATAATGATACGGGTTTAGCAAGAAGGTTTTTGAGCAATATCATAAGTAAAATGTTTTGTCACTATATATGAAAATTAATCACAATGATAATTGTTTAACATGAATGTTTTTGAGTAATATCATAAGTAAAAAGTTTTGCCACTATACATGAAGATGAATCATAGTGATAATGGTTTAGCAAGAAGGTTTTTGAGTAATATCATGAGTAAAAAGTTTTGCCACTATACATGAAAATGAATCATAATGATAATGGTTTAGCAAGAAGGTTTTTGAGTAATATCAAAAGTAAAAAGTTTTGCCACTATACTTGCAAGTAGTTAACAATCAAAATAAAATGTTTCAAAAATAATAACAACATTAGAAGAAATCTTCCATTTATAAACTATAAAAACTTATAAAAATGAAAAGAAATAAGGTGTAATAGTGTGCCCGAGTATACCCACAACGCATTAAGAAAATCCTACATAATTCCTATATTATTTTTATTCATTTCGGCTTTACATGATTATCTGTTTTTTTTTTTTTTTTTTTTGTGTATGGCGATTGTCTCGAGATTGAATTGATTTCGTGAAATGAATATAAAATTGCCACTACTAACGCTTGTGGAAGCTACAGTACAAGCTATACAATAAACTGGCTAAAATTATTGAAATTCCTAAAAGAATATCCTATGATTGTTTGCATCTCAATACTAAAATATATTTTTCCTGACTTCAAAATAAACAATATTACACATTAAATCTGAGATTCGATGCACCAAACACTACCAGCGATTATATGCAATCGATTAATATTCATAGCAGGCCAGATCTTTGCCTAAGTGACATGTCTAATTAACACATACCGTGTAAAGTACTTCACCGTTAAATTCAACAATATACTCAAACAATTAAAACCACAGAATAAAGATATAAAAATACTACCTAGTCCAAGCATCAGCCTTATACAACCTCTTGAAACAGGTGCCATTAAACATGTGGTTAAAAATTATTATTATTATTAATATTATTAACATAATTATTATCATTATCGTTATTATTATTATTATTATTATTATTATTATTATTATTATTAATACTATTATTATTATTATTGTTATTTATTAAACTACAACCCTAGTTGGATAAGCAAGATGGAAAGTAGCCCAGGGAGGATAAGATATAAGGAAATAAATAAACAAGAGAAGTAATGAACTATCAAAGTAAAACATTTCAAGATCAGTAACAAGAGTAACATAAATCTGTCATATATAAACTATAAAACTTCTCAAAAAAAGAAAAAGAAAAAAAATAAGGAAGAGAAATCAGATAGAATAGTGTGCCCGATTGTACCCTCAAGCAAGAGAAATCTACAGTATATATTAAGAAGCAAGGACGCTTCTATTTACATATGCGTATCCCACATCCTAAGTAAAATTGTGAGAAATTAAATTCATCAACCATAATTATTATTATTAATATTATTACTAGCCAAGCTACAACCCTAGTTGGAA
>NC_090757.1:44436120-44441120 GCF_036898095.1 Palaemon carinicauda | reverse complement strand
GTGTGTGTGTATTAGAATAAATATTTGTTAATATACCTCAGAGTGAGAATACGCTGATGAAATTAGCTAGTTAGATTACGTGTAAGTAAACATTAAATTAATGATGACGTAGATATATAAATACATAAGCAGAGACTGGGGGCACATTTGATTATCTTTTTGCACTTGAATATCAAAATTTATGTAAGTTTAACAATAAGGTGATATTGTGCTTATAAATGTAATTAAACGAATTTCATAAGTAAACGAAAACAGTGCCAATGAAAATTTACGAATCGCTGGCTAGTGTCAATACACGAAGATGAAAGCGGGTTAGATGAAGAGGTCGTAAAATTCTTAGAAGTGGTCAAAGGGACTGTAGGGAGTAACTGCTCGTATAGGAGAGCGGTCAGGATGAATGGAAAAATAATATCTGAAACTTGACGGATGATAAGATCTTGTGCAAGTTTGCTAAAGAGAGATGGAAGCTATAAAATCAAGTTGTTTTCCAAGGACATGAGGGTATAAAAGAAGGGGTGGGGGGGGGGGGGGGGGTTATGAGTAAAATGAAATCATAATATGAAATATAAATGGAAACAGGATTTTTGAAGTACTTTGAAAACCTGTAAAATCTGGGCGGGGGTTTATGAACAGAAAAAAAAAAGATAATATGAAATATAAATGGAAAAATTATTTTTTGAAATTCTTTGAAAATCTGTAAATCTGGGTGGGGGGTTTACGAACGAAGAGAAATCATAAGATAAGATACAAATTGAAACATGATATGTGAAGTACTTTGAAAATCGGTAAAAACTTGAAAGCCAGAGATTTATAGTGTTGGGTTGATAATGCTTTTAGGATTGAAGGTTGAGAACACGAAGGTAATTAAAAAGTTGAGGAATTAAAACATTCAACGATGATGAGATTACGATCAAGTTGATTAGATGTGGAGGTTATGGTGTGATTGATAGGCTAATAAAGTTTCTTAGATATAACCATATGAGAGAAATGTATGGAGTCAATGAGAGGAATAATTACTCAAATGTATAAACGTAGAGGGGATAGAGGTGACTCTACGAATCCTAGGGACATATTATAACATAGACCTAAGTGAATCAGTAGAACTTCAAAAGTTCAAAGTTGGAGCAAATGTTTTTAGGTTGACCAGGCTGACATGAGTCTTTCTATAGTTTATATGACATATCTGTTTTTGACGTTAATAATAGTTTATATAGGACATAGCTGTTTTGACGCTGTTACAGATTTTTAGAATGATATATTGTTAATCTATTCTCATCATTTATTAATTTCCTTATTTCCTTTCCTCACTGGGCTATTTTTCCCTGTTGGAGCCCTTGGGCTTATAGCATCTTGCTTTTCCAACTAGGGTTGTAGCTTGGCTAGTAATAATATAATTACAATAATAGAATTTGATTGAGAATGTAAGATATTAGCAGAAAGATTCGCAAAGGTTTGATAAGAAAGAGGGTATGTAGAACAAACACTCGTCTTGAAGTTATTTGGGAAGTTTTGAAAGAAAAAAAAAAAAAGGTTTATACGGAATATTTGGACCAAAATAAGAGGTACATGTTAGAATCGAAATAGAAAAATTTTGAAAGGCACTGGGAAAGCATCGTTGTCATCATTAATTAAAACATTTCATAATCTTATGTTGAAAAGTTCTCTTGACTAAAATCACTGTTGCAGGATATCATCACAGTTATATATTGATAATCGGACACATAAGTATATCTATTAAGGAGCTATTAATTAATATTGGTGATAAGGTATTACCCATTGCCTTTACAAATTTTGGGAGTAATAGCTACTCTTAAATCCTACCTTAATGTTAATTCACTAAACATATTCGTAGGGAAGATAATCTACTACACCGCTCACTGTAGGGTATCATATAAAAAAAAATCTTAATAAATCATCAACAAATAAATTTGTAAATAAAAAAACTAAATGCACAATTCACAAGCCTTGGATACTATTTGATATTTACAGTATTAAATCAATTCATTAATGCAACATAACTCATTGTCTTATCAACTAAAATAGTTTCACTAGATTAAGAAATTTAAGAAAATATTTTGAAAATGTTTTTAAGAAGCAGAATCAGCAGAGCTTGAGATCATATTACTTCAAGTTATACAATAATTCCAATAAAGGCAACATAATTTGAATTTTATAGACATGCACACACATACATACATACATATATATGTATATATATATATATATATATATATATATATATATATAATATATATATATATATATATATATATATATATATATATATATATATGTGTGTGTGTGTGTGTGTGTGTGTGTGCGTGTGTATGTGTGTATGGCTAAATAAACGAGAATGAAAACATTCATAATGTACTATATAAAAAAAAAGGAAATAATTTCCATATTACAACTGTAATATGGAAATTATTTCCTTTTCTTTTTTCCTTTTAAAAGATACACCTATATTTCGGCATATGTAGAATATTGCTATTATAGCCACTATAATAAAGCAACGAAAGGCCTATTCACATATAAGAAGGCGGAACACATAGTGGAGGAAATAAATTATTTCTAGGAATACAGGGAAAATAATATTTGAACATTCTAATATAGCACTAAACATCTTAAGGTAGACTGAAAACTGTAAAAAAAATAAGTAACCAAAAATTCCTTAAAAATAAAAAAAATGAAAACAATAATCTTCAGTATAATAATAATTTTCTTAAATGCTAGCGTTAATATAAGATTTTAGAATAAAACACAATGATAAAAGAACTCTAAAGAAAACTCTCTGCATATTACCAAACGGAATATATACAAAATCCCCATGCCTAACTCCAAATAAGTCAAACTGAAATTATTTGAAAAAAGACCTGAACATAATTAAAAAAATAAATATGCAAAGGACAACAGTCTAATTTTCGTTCATGTTAGAGATATCAATCATCCTATCAAATGGACATGCTCTAAAATAGTATATTCTAATAAGTCGAAGAAAATATGATAGAATCTACTTTTTGAAATAAGCTTTTGACGAAAAGATGAATATAAAGTTAGGAATATACATACACAAAGGTCAACTATCTGATAGGTATCATACAAAATGTAAAGAGTATAATTATGGTATTTCTTTTATTAGGAGGTCTAAAATGATACACCTACATAATTCTAATTCCCCAATAAGTAATAATAAAGCTAATAAATTTGGTGTATCATTTTATAAAAAAAATAAGGACAAATATCAGCTGAAATTCTATAATTTACAATTGCAAACATATTCTAATTTTCTATTGTTCATTGGATGCATTTTTTATTGCATTTCAACCAAACATACATATTCTTAGTTCCTAATAGTTTGTATTACTAATATGAAGATGACTTTATAAGGCAAATTAGGCAAGAAAGACCAGTTCTTAAAATTTCTATTGAGCAAAAATATTCATGTGTGCCTGTAATCTGTGACGCACCCCATATATATATATATATATATATATATATATATATATATATATATATATATATATATATATATATATATATATATATATATATATGTATATATATATACGTATAAATATATATATGTATATATGCATATATATATATATATGCATATATATACTGTATATATATATATATATATATATATATATATATATATATATATATATATATATATATATATATATACAATATACGCATATATATACATGTATATGTATAAATATATATATATATATATATATATATATATATACGTATATGTATGTATGTATATATACATACATATATATATATATATATATATATATATATATATACAGTATGTTAAGCTCATTATATATAAATATATATGCTATATATACTGTATGTATATATCCTTATATATGTGAATATATATACATACACGCACACACACACACACACACATATATATATATATATATATATATATATATATATATATATATATATACATATATATATATATATATATATATATATATATATATATATATATATATATACATCACACACACACACACACACACACACACATATATATATATATATATATATATATATATATATATATATATATATATATATATATATAATTTTTGTTAAACAAATTGACATGAGTCTCCCTTCATATTCCATATATTAAATATCTATTTTAACGCTGTTCTTAGTCTTATGATATTCTATATTTCATATACATTACTATATATTTATTTATATATATATATATATATATATATATATATATATATATATATATATATACATAAATATATATATATATATATGTGTGTGTGTGTGTGTGTGTGTGTGTGTGTTTCGAGATAAATCATTCAATACAACGTCACAAGACAGGCTGGGAAAATTTAATATGTTTATTATTACCTAAGACGTTATCGCCGTTAATCGTCATTGTTATGAAGGAGCTACTTGTTTATTATTCCTTCCCACTGGTATTGGAAAGGTTATTTCATCACCTCTCTTATATCAGTTGGCTTATGTCTACAAGCAAAAGGTACTAGAAAGATAGGAGAAAAATATACATAATTCGATAGTTTATATAAGAAAATTGAGACAGCTTCCGTTATCAAAAGTAGAAGAAGCATTGATATTTTTCTTTTCTTCTATTCCTAGCGTAACTCTTCCAAGTAAGGTCCTGGGTGGTTTGAGTATTAAAAACAAAATGTTTTTTTTTCAAGTTTCAAGATCCTATGAACGCCTTTTAACATTTATCTTACAACTTGCAAAGGGGGGGGGGGGGGGGGTTTCCAGCTACTTATTAAAACTTGTCAATATCAAAATAACGCGAGAACCCCTTTTATTCTTTTTTCCAGGATTTAGTTATTATCCAGATTAGAACTACGGTTGAGGAACGACCTTGAAACCCCTCTCAGAACTTCCTTTTCCTAACTACTTCGTGTCTTCCCAGAAGTTTCCGTCAAACTTCCTTTGGCAGGCCATAGCCGAGACCTTCAAAG
>NC_090757.1:44408620-44411120 GCF_036898095.1 Palaemon carinicauda | reverse complement strand
TAGACTGCGTATATATATACATATATATATATATATATATATATATATATGTATATATATATATACATATACATTTATATATATATATATATATATATTTATATGTACTGTATATATATATATATATATATATATATATATATATTTTCACATGTAAAAAAAATAATATAAATATATGCATATATATTTTTATTTATATATATAAATATGTATATATATACATATATATCTATCTATATATATATATATATATATATATATATATATATAAATTATGTTTATAAATATATATATATATATATATATATAGAGAGAGAGAGAGAGAGAGAGAGAGAGAGAGAGAGAGAGAGAGAGAGAGAGACCTAGAAATATGTATGTGTCTGTGTAAGTATGTACATATGAACACAGACACACAACAGTAGTAGTAGTAGTAGTAATAGTAGTAGTAGTAGTAGCTAAGCTATATCGTTAGTTGGAAAAAAAGGTGTTATAGCCCTACGGCTTAAACAGGGAAAACAGTTCAGTGAGGAAGAGTAATGTATAAAAAATAGAAAATATATATCTAAAGAACAGTAATAACGCTGTAAGAGATAATGGCATATATAAACTATAAAGAGAGACTCATGTAACAGTACCAAAATAAAAATATTTGCATCAAGTTTCAACTTATTAAGCTCCACCGATTCAATCTGCTTAGAGCTGGAATAAAACTTCAAGAATACAAAAAAATATTGAGCCTTATGAAAAACAGGGCAAGACTGTTAGAATTAACTGCATACCTATTGTAGGACTTAGTACAGGATGCTATAGTATGGGAAAGGATGGTTAGCATTATGAAAAATCCTATGCAAATTGCATAATGAACTAACTGAACGACAGTCCTAGAGATTAATAACCACACCGGGAATAAACTATTTCATAGACTATTTTATTACTAATAATTAACATGCGAGTCAGTAGTTATAGACAAGAGAGGAGAATAATAGTCATGTTTATATTTATTTATATATATATATATATATATATATATATATAAATATATATGTCTATAAATATGTATATATATGTATATACATATATATATATATATATATATATATAATATGCATATATATATATATGTATAATATGCATATAGATATATAGATATATATATATATATATACATATATATATATATATATATATATATATATATATATATATATATGTAAATATGTGTATATATATATATATATATATATATATATATATATATATATATATATATATATATATATATATATATATTCAGATTTATACATAGATAAAAGTCTAGCGTGAGTCGTTATCATCTATATATAGCCTATATATTACACAATAAACAAATAATTCTACATCAGTAAATATTAGAATCTCAATTGTTTTCTAATGATTAGTTGACTAAAAAATCTAAATTAATTAATCAATGTTATTCAGTGATCATCCGAATAATTAATCCAAAGAAATCATTCAAAACGTATATTCTAACCTTTCAGTTAGTTTTATCTAAACCAAAAATAACTAAAACATGTAAGAAATATAATGAAAATAAAACAACGGAAATTTAATTAATATAAAGATAGCATTTAGCAAATCTACTTTATCTTAAAACAAAAGGGATATCTTATTTAGTAATTATTCTCTGGACCTGCTACACTACTCGAAGAAGATATGAAATTTAATATTTTTTTTTTTTTTTTTTTTTTATTAAAGTTGAATACAATTAGGAATCAAATACTAGCACAACAGTAAACCTCTTACATTATTAGTTATTATCATAAATGACTATTCGAATTGAAATATAAAAGTGAACATATTAAAACACACACACACACATATATATATAATTAGGAATCAAATATTAGCACAACAGTAAACATCTTAAATTATTAGTTATTATAATAAATGACAATTCGAATTGAAATATAAAAAGGAACATATTAAAACACACACACACACACACACATATATATATATATATATATATATATATATATATATATATATATATATATATAGAGCTGTCTTTTTTATACATGCATTATTTGATCATGAACAAACACACACACATACACACACACACACACACACACATATATATATATATATATATATATATATATATATATATACTGTATATATATATATATATATATATATATATATATATATATATATATATGCGTGTGTGTGTATATGTATATGCATACATATATCTAAATACAGCATACCGTTGAGAAGCATATACATGTACATTAAATCTTTTACACAGTTACTTCCAATTCTTTTTCTCAGCCTCCAAAGCAAATACGTTCGACAACGCCATGACGGTATAACATCGAACCTGACACTTTTTCTCTGCGGTAGAATCACCGTGTTGAACATCTACCTCTTTTCCCCCTCTCCCCCCACCCAGCTAACTCTGCTCCCTGTCCTTTCCCCCCCTCTCTGTCACTCCCTTGGTTCAGCAAGTTCCCTT
>NC_090757.1:44399054-44403120 GCF_036898095.1 Palaemon carinicauda | reverse complement strand
TCAGACGTAATATTATGTATACTGATCGTTGTATTTTTCAAATCATCTAGCAGAATACAAATTATCAATTGCTAATTCCATTCATAACTCTGTAATCTTAGAAAAATTCTTATTATTATCATTATCAATATTAACATTCCAGATTTCTGGAAGTCTGGACCACGAAAAATCATTTGCATTATCTATAAAATATAAAGTTAAGAAATATTTCTTACAATTTAATAAAATATCCTACTGTATATTATTATTATTATTATTATTATTATTATTATTATTATTATTATTATTATTATTATTATTATTATCTTCTTCAATGATCCGAAAAATTACGTGTTTTACTATTTAAAAATTTAATTGGAAATCATATATTTGAAAAGCATTAGTAGTTATAATTTCAGAATTAAGCCAAATATCTTTTTTTTTCTTTAAATAACAACGTCTATCAGTAACCATAAAATAACCTTTATATATGAGAGAAAATTTAATCCCGTCATTAAATTAAGTTTCTATTGGTGAAGATTTATTCTCTTCTATCCTGAAAAATTCATTAAAGAAAATAAATTTCTTAGTATATTCAAAAACCTTTTCAAAATAATCTAAAACAGATTGTTGTTAATAAGAATGGTGAATATTATTCAGTCTAATAAATTAGGGAAGAAAAATTATTATTTATGTTAAAGCAAATAAAGGAATAAAGTAAAAATATATATTAAATATAAGATATAAATAAATTATGAGATAAAAAATTGTGATAAATAGAAATCTAAATCATAACTATAAAACAGAAATTCTGATAAAACATAAAATAAAACTGTTCTTAAAAATATATAAATATCTCTTTTAATATCTTTCTTCATATTTACAGCATTAGTAGCATTTTTTGACGATTCTTCTCAAGCTCGATCTGTCATATAGCCATATTTTTCATTTGTATTATTTTCTTTTAAAAAACATTATAATTCCCCCCCCCCAAAAAAAAAAAAAATCATGTATGGTCAAAGCTATCTAAAACAGAAGATCGATATCGAATGAATATACAGTAGATAAAAAATTTTAATGATTGCTTTTATATTACGCAGAGGGGAGTCACAAAATGAGATGTGCCATAGTATAATATTTATTTTCACATTGTGAGAATATATGGCTGCTATTACTGAAGGTCCATTACTTAAAAATTACTTGGTTTTATCAGCCATTTCTCCATTAGGTATCATTATTCAATAATCAGGAATAATCGTTGTATTGAGATGTGCATGTAACATCATGAGGGAATAAATATATATGCAGTGTGTGATCCAAAAGAAAAAGACTTTTTTGTTCTTAAAAGATGGATATTATCATAATAAATTCAATCTAGCTAATGTGCAATTTTAAACCAACCAAATTGAATAATATCACATTACACACACACGCGCCGCGCGCGCATACACACACACACACACACACACACACACACATATATATATATATATATATATATATATATATATATGTATATATACATATGTAAATATATATATATATATATATATATATATATATATATATATATATACACATATATAAATATAAACCCTTGTTGCAGCTTAACTTGTCCTAGTCCCACAACTCTATCACTGAGAACTGTCACAAAAATGGATCTGTTTATGGCCTTGACCTAAGACAGACTAGATTAAGTCCGTTGTTTCTTCGGTTATGAGCCATAAATGCTGGTTATTCATTAGAGCCTTCTCCAACATGCCATATGGTGTTATACAGGTTAAAGTATATGACACTATGATAGAAAATATTTAGATATCTGCCAGAAAGTGGTATATAGCCTCTGTACCAGTCTTTCCCTGTCTTGGGGTAGATTTCTCTTGCTTCGGGGTACACTCAGGCACACTATTCTATATTATTTCTCCTCCTCTTGGTTTTTTATTTCAAGTTTTTTTTATAGTTTTTATATGAAAGATTTATTTCAATGGTGTTACTGTTCTTAAAATATTTTATCCTAATTGTTCATTACTTCTCTTGTAGTTCATTTATTTTCCGGTTTCCTCGCCTCACTGGGCTATTTTTCCTTGTTGGAGCCCTTGGGCGTATAGCATCTTGCTTTTCCAACTAGGGTTGTAGCTTAGCTAATAATAATAATAATAATAATAATAATAATAATAATAATAATAATAATAATAATAATAATAATAATAATAATAATATAGGAACAGGGACAAATCCGGGGAAGAATAAAGTACGGATATAATGTTACACGACTACTTTTGTCCCCTTAAGGTTTCCTTTATGGCATACCTATGACACGTTCAGTTTCGGGTAATTGTGACATAATTAGGGTATGGCAAACCCAGGGCAGGTCTGGTTATGGCATCGCATTATCAATTACATTATTACACACCTGGCTCAGGGCAGTCTGGTATACATGTGACAGGTTAGGTTATGTTACAGTATCCATGTGGTATGTTAAGGTATTGAATTTGTGAGCGAGATCAAGTCAATGAGTAACAAAAAAGATTTTGAAAAAATGACAGTGAGAAATATATGGTTGTCTCTTCGTTGAAAGATGAAATTACACAGTACTATTGCAGATTAGATTGCATAACTTGTATTATGTTGTCCATGAAAATTATTTTACGATGGATAAATGACAGTATGAGAGGAAAATTCTCCCTGAAATGGTTTTTACAATGTATATTTGTGATATCACATACTGTTAAAAAAAAAACCGTAACTTTAACCGACATTCTCTGTAAATATATACTGTTTTCAGCTGTATTTCAGTAAAATACAGGCGACCGTAATGTTACCCTACTTTGTTATTATCTTTTACGGTTTGTTGTCCGTAATGTCACTCCTTTACGTTAATATATCCGTTTCTAAAACAGTAAATGCCTGGCAACATTTATTCCAGAATTTCAACCGTTTTTTACGGCAAATTTTTATAGTGTATGTTACATCATTAAATTATACTGCAAGTATTGCTTTGACCTTTCAGTGCGAGAGTTCGGGATTTTGAGTTAATTGACCAGTTTAACTTAAAGTAACCATGCTTCATGTGTTACTGGGATGAAAAATGTGTCGAGCTTTGGCGAGAAAGAAATGAAATCAAATCTCTGGAAATTATATTTTCTAATAATATAGATGAGAAATAAAGACATATTTAAAAACTGTCACCATCAACTTTTTCTTTTCTCCGAGGTTATCTCAAAACAACATCCTCATCAAAAATTATAGAGACAGATTTTTTCAACAGTTTCATAATAGATTACATAACAAATCTAATAGCATTGCTTAGTTCTTCCGTGGCACATTTAAGAAAATTACACGTGACATTGCAGGTTACGACTGATGTTACGGATTCTTTTATTATTATTATTATTATTATTATTATTATTATTATTATTATTATTATTATTATTATTATTTCTAAATAGTACTTGTAATGATATGTGCTATGGCAATACTGCTACAATGTATTTTCTAGTATCCTGAAATATTTATTTTTCCATTTACATACAATCTCCCAAAAAGTACGGTGAGATACAGGTTGTAATACTAGTCGTAATAATAGTTTATGGCGTCCAACTATATATAATTTGCTTTTTAACAAAATACTACTAACATTGAATTAAGATGCATTCGGCAAAGAATAGCGAATAGAACCTATGTATAAAATTTTCAGATTGCCTTTAACACTAGATTACTACAATCCAGTATATCTTCTTGCATTCTAAGGTGTATTTTCTAATAGATATATTTGACATTATAAGTCAAGGAAAGCAGGTCTGACATGTAGCCTTTTCCCTGGACGCTTAAAATTTTTCAGCGCGACTATTCTAATCTTCTTAATATAAAAAAAAGACATACTGTAATTGCCACTAAGTCGTTATCGATACATTGTCAGAAATGATTTAGAAGCTAAGGCATTGCTGTCACAATCCAAGTTATAATGACCATATGAAGATTTTCCTAATTAAAAAGAAAATGGTAAGATAGTCATAAGGAAAATTTTCAACAATTTACCGGTAATAAAACAAGGTACGGCGCAGTATGGCTGATATGTGTAACGGAT
>NC_090757.1:44379054-44396554 GCF_036898095.1 Palaemon carinicauda | reverse complement strand
TTTCTTAACAAAACACAACGACTATATTATATTGTCATTATTAGAAATTTTGTCTTCAAAAGCAGATTACTTATATTTATATTTGATTTGCACCAACTGCTCTCATTATCATTGCAAAGCAATCTAGTTTTACAGAATTTTAGTTTGTTGATATCAAGCCTAATTTGGGCCATTGTTCTGAAAAGTTTAGTTACTTGGTCCTAACACTTATTAATACTAAATTTTATGAACAGGGTTACATTATAATTCTATTAATCTCAAACTTATATTTGCTCTTTTACCTAACTAATTTTGTCTGATTTAGCAGATGTCGAAAACGTTTATTTAGGAAGTAGAAATTTTGCTTCCAGTCTGATTTGTCAAGGTTTTCTTATTTTACTTTTAACAATTATAAAATCTTGTTCTAAATAAATTAATTTTGTTCGAACTCATCATAATCTAAACGTTTTTCAGTATCTAACTGTTTCTAAGAGGAATAATTTCCAATGCTAATTACTAGAAACATTCTTGTTCCGTAACCTCTAATGGAAGAGTTAATAGGACAAATTGCGCTCTGTTTTGTTAATTTTGCATTCAGAATATCTCATTTTCAAATTGTATTTCTTGAACTATAAATGTATATCTTTCTGATAGGGATAGTATCTATCCTTATATTTGTGCGGCCCTTGGAAATACTACAAAGAATCAGGTAACAATGTAAATATTACCAAATGCATGAACATAAACACACACACACACACACACACATACACACAAAAACACACACGCACATATATATATATGCATATATATATATATATATATATATATATATATATATATATATATATATATATGTATATATATACTGCATATATATATATATATATATATATATATATATATATATATATATATATATGTATATATATTTATATATATATATATATATATATATATATATATATATATATATACATAAATATATGTGTGTGTACATGTTATATTTCCACAAAAATATCCGTATATTGGTCGAATATAAATAACATCTCCACCATAATAAGCATATTCACAGAATTACACATGCACAAGCAAACAAGGAGCATATTATATATATATATATATATATATATATATATATATATATATATATATACATATATATATATATATATATATATATATATATATATATGTATATATATATATATATATGTGTGTGTGTGTGTATACGTATATATATGTGTATGTGTACATATACAAACATGTACACATAAATTTTATGCGTCTTTAAATATATCTATCTATCTATATTCATCTATATTCATCTATCTATCTATCCATCTATCTATTTATCTATCTAAATATATATACATACATATATATTTATATATACATACATATATATATGGTGAATGTATATATAAATATATATATATATATATATATATATATATATATATATATATATATATATATATATATATATATATATATATATATATATATATATGAAAAGGCTTTCCCTATCCATATTCGTATTTCAATAAATTAAATATGATTTCATCAAAATACTTCAAATAAGAGCCCCTTTTTCTAAAACTCTCTTATAATTGGTCTTAGCTAAGAAAGTAATAAGTTTTAGTTAACCTTGAATTAAATTATGCCTTGCTTTAGCAGTAGTTTTTTGGGGGGGTATTTAAAAAATAGTATCTATTGCATTTTAAAAATAATATTTATCGTATTTACAATTGCATCGTAAACCATTATTGTCAGAAGCAGACGGATTCGGAACAATTCCTAAGCTATAATTTTATCTCATAAATTTACAACTCAATATTCAACTGTTCTTATAGTCTTAATAAATTATTCTTTAAAGACAATTAAGCAACGAAAATTTTCCTTTCGCCAGAAAGAACTTTCCATCGGTACATTCACGACAGTTCCCTTCTATGATAGAAGTGACTTATTCGGGAAGTATTTTTTTAGTTAAATCTATCCTATTTTGGAAAACTAAACACTGCTTCCATATTAGTTAGACCTGGATAACCTCAAATCCAAATTTGATCTTATCTCTCAAAAATTATATGATCTCAGCAAAGTAGTCTGAGAGACAATATATGATAGAACATTTTAGAGACCTGAAAAGGTGAAATGATAAGTTTCTGTTACTGATTACATTTAAGGATAAATATCTCTTAATAACAAAGCTAAAATAGCATTAGGGCTATTAATAAAGTAGGCCTTTCTCTAGATAAAAAAAGTAATTGATTGTTAAAGCATGTTCATCGTAAAGCTGCTTTCAGACTAAAGAGATTATTATTATTATTATTATTATTATTATTATTATTATTATTATTATTATTATTATTATTATTATTATTACTATTATTATTATTATTATTATTATTATTATTATTATTATTATTATTATTATTATTATTATTATTATTATTATAGTCCAAGCTACAACATTATTTGAAAAAAGCAGAATGCTACAACTGCAGGGGCTCCAAAATGGAAAACCCCCCAGCACATAAACAAGTAACGAATGAATCAAAATGAGAAAGAATAGAATGGACATGAATAGTATTCAAACATCAGCAAATCATTAAATAAACTGCCATATATAAATAATGAAACGAAACGTATGTTATTCTGTTCAACTGGAAAGCATTTGCAAGAAGTTTGAACTTCCGAAGTTCCACCTATTCAACCACCAGTATTTACAGATGCTTCCACTATCTAGCCAAAGATGGAATCAAACTTTAAGAATAATAGACAGTATTAGGCCTTGTGATGGGGAGAGCATAATTGTGAATATTAACTGTATGACTAGAGGCGTACAAGATGGCGCAGTCAGGAGAGTTTCAAATTCAAAGGATGATCAGAATTATGAAAAATTTTATACAACTTGCATAAAGAACTAACTGAATGATGGATTCAGAGATTAACATCCAGATTAGGAATCGGACATTTAACACACCGGAAGATTTTGTCAAATAGATTAAGGTGTGAGTCAACAGCTGAAGACCATTCAGAAGAACAATATTAAAAAAATGCCCCCCGCCAAAAAAAAAGCAATTAAAATACTTCCTAAGGACAGAATTGTCACCAAAACTATTAAAATATATTCTCAATGTGATTTGTGCAATTGAGGAGGAGACATACTCGATTTGTTCCCCAGAAGTAATTTACAATCAAGAATACCACTTAAAATTCTAAATGAGCTGTACATACTTAAAGAGAAATTATCAGAGCAAAGATCTGGATATTGAGGGTCCCTATCCTTGACCAACTTACAATCGTACTTTGTACTTTGAGTTTTTTCAGGGTTCAACACCATGCCCCATAATTTGCACCATGCACTAATTTCAACTATTGTATGTCACTATTAAGGGATTCAGCAACCACAGGTCTACACTCAGGAGAATTAATTTATGCAAAGAGAGTAGCGCATCTGCTTATAAAAGCAGGCTTGTTTTCAAAGTCAAATCACTTATCATGCATAATATAAAACGTAATGGGCTGAAAACACTGCTCCAAGGGGTACAAGGTATTACATTGCTATTGTAATTGTAGTGCCCATGGATAACTACTCTTTGCGATATCTCAATTTAAAATTCAATAAAGATTCATATACTGTAATACAATACAATCTAGACATATGAACAGTTTATTTTAATCAATTTAAACAATTAAATATATCAGGTAACTCTTTTCATTGTAACTGTTATACTATATACTTCATAAAAACTATTTAAGTGTGACACTTCTTTCAAGTTTACTTTAACTACACAAAGGAAAAAATTTCTAGCCAATATATAGATTTCTAAAAATATGTAATGACTTATAATTATATATATATATATATATATATAATATATATATATTCATATATATATATATATATATATATATATATATATATATATATATATGTGTGTGTGTGTGTGTGTGTGGTTATGTGTGTGTATGCGTTAGAATTTGTGTTTTGTGCTTTAAGGACAAAGGAAGTTCATTAGAGTTAAATCAAAAGAAAATATTTGTTGCCAAAGCTTCCTAGATATGATATAAAATGATGAAATAGTTAAGTATTGTCAGTCATTATAATCTTGCATGTGAGATCTCTTGTTTCCTTTATGTATATGAGGAAGCTATATTACAAAAAAGGCTAATTGTGATAGGTTGCAAATATTAAAGTTAATTCAAATTCTAAATACCACCAGGAGTGATAAAGACAAAATTCATGTGTGATAAATTTTAGTTATGTTATATGAACCTGATAATTATTTTTTCTTAATTGGCAAAAGAGAGAGAGAGAGAGAGAGAGAGAGAGAGAGAGAGAGAGAGAGAGAGAGAGAGAGAGAGAGAGAGAGAGAGAGAGAAAATTAATTTATTAATCGTCATCATTTAATCATAGATATTAGTACAAATCAGTAAATGTATTCCAGTTTTCACAGACTTACATTCAAAATTTTTGACTTTTGAAATCACCCCCAAAATTATGAAGAGATATTGTAATGACCGGTGAATATTTTTCCAAAACCTTCAGGGAAGTATTTCTAATACAAATATTACAACTAAATAATTGATAAAACCGTTTAAAAAAAAAAAACAGAGATTTCTTATTTAAAAGATTATTAGAAATGCTTTTTGACTTTTGACATCACCCTAAAAATTTTGAACGGATATTATAATGAACGGTGAATATATGTCCAAAACCTTATGGGAAGTAATTCTAATACAAATATTACAACTAAATGATTGATAAAACCGTTTAAAAAAAATAGATTTTTTATTTAAAAGATTATCGGAAATGCTTTCAGCAAAATGATTTAAAATCAATGTATACTGAACATAATAGGAATTATGCACGGTTTGTCACAATATTGACTTCACTTCATATTTTTTTCTTTATACCATTATTATCTATTATACTATGATTACAAATAAATCCAGTAATATTGCACTCATTATTGTCCTCTGTAACTAAGAATATACTTGAACAAATTGACTGCAAATAAAAATCTGAAAGTCAAAAGATTAAAAAAAAAAATACTAATTTTGATTTGAAAAATCTTTTGATTTCTTCAAAATATTTGCATAATGAGTCCCATTTACGTTTAAGAAAAAAAATTGGTTACAAATAGTTTTTAAATAAAATAAATCCTCATAAGTAAAATAAGATACGTAGTAGTTTGCAAATAACAGAAAATTGCTTCAGATCAATATGAAAATTTTACCTGCGTATATCAATTATTATTGAAAATTTAATTTGAATTAATATAGAATTAAAGGGAAAGTTTGTAGTAGACGGAAATCTGTTCAACATTAAATAAATCTAATAATATAAAACAAATCACACCTTAAAGTTTAACAGAAACTAAATTTAATAGTTTATTCGAATTCTCAAAGAGATGAATTTCTATAGAAAAAGTGGTCCTCTGAAGAAACTAACCATAAAATGTAGACATGATTGGTGATAAATTAACAAGGGTGATGCATCTTCTACGCATATAATGATTATTGAAACTTTGAACTTCATCAAATAATGAATATTTCCATAACATAGAGACTGATATCATTTAAAATATACACATTTATATCTCTTCTTTTTATAGAATTGTTTGGATCTGAAATTATGTGCATGTGGTGATTAAAAGGAGGAAAAAAATCATTATTTTTTAGCAACACAACATGAGACTAAAATTCGACATTTTACATATCAAAATACTTCATATTTCATTATTCAAGAAACAACTGCCAGACAGAACAAGAAACATGTTTCTAATTTCACAAAATCTTTTAAAATTCAACCGTTCCACTACTTCCATTTTCAACTAACAAAAAATATACATTGTAAAAAATCAATGATTCTGAAGGAGAGATATGTTGCTGTATATACTTCTCTTCTTCTCCAAGTAATCTTTAAAGACAGCTGAGACTCCAGGACAGAGCCAACAGAAAACAAGTGAAGAGAGGTCAAGGGTGACGAGAAGGGAAAGTAAGTGGTGAGCACTTGACTAACAATACAGGAAATCGAAGACATACTACTTGCCTTTTAAAACCTACAAGAAAGAAATTGGAGGAAAGGCAGGGGTCGTTGGTCTTATGGAAGCTAAACCACGGGTATGCTGAGAATGTACTACCAATGGAAAGTCAGAATGAGTAAAACCAAGGTCATGTTGAGACAGAAATAGTATGTGCCATTGCGTAAGAATGTTTCTATGTTGAACAGGTTGATGTGTCTCTCTTTATAATTTATATTTGAAATATCTATATTAAAGTATTTACTGTCCTTAAAATATTTTATATTAATTGTTCATTAATTCTCATATAGTTTATTCATTTATCTATTTCCTTTCCTCACTGGACTGTTTATCCCTGCTGGAGCCCTTGGGCTTATAGCATCCTACATTTCCTGCTGGGGTTGTAACTTAGGTGATAATAATAATAATAATAATAATAATAATAATAATAATAATAATAATAATAATAATAATAAAAATAATAATAATAATGATAATAATAATTGATACTGTACAGAATTTATGATGTGTTGTAAACTAAATTGAAGGAATAGCAATTGCCATAGGCTTTATGAAGTCAAAGGTATGGTTTAGTTGAAAATAAAGAAGAATGAGGTATTCTTTGGCATATGAAATACAACTAAAAATCGGAAGTTAGTGGTTAGAATTCAGGAATTTGTCAAGATTTAGCTTTCTTAGGGTAATGGAATAAAAGACCTAGGCCATATGCTTTATGAAACCAAGATTATTAGTGGATTGAGAAGAAAAACCTATTTACCATAAGTCTTGCATCAGCATATACAACACTGAATGATAAGATTGTAGTTTAGCTACAAGTTTTTCACGTTTTCTAAACATAAAATAAAGAGGCGTCATTATTATGATCCTGAGGAGAAAACTAGAAAATAATGCCTCTAATGTTCAATCAGAATGAACCTGGAAACTATTAGAATGTAGATGTTTAAAGAAAATGCTATTGGTAATAATTTATATACAAAATGGAAGGCAAAACACGAATTGTGTGCTTTGGGAAAGCAGGTCATTTCGAACGTATATGAAGAATGTGAGTTTACGCCATAGGTAACGGGAAAATATATATATATATATATATATATATATATATATATATATATATATATATATATATATATATGTGTGTGTGTGTGTGTGTGTATGTATATATATATATATATATATATATATATATAATAAACATATATACAGTATATATATACATATATATATATATATATATATATATATATATATATACAGTATATATATACATATATATATATATATATATATACGTTCATATATATATATATATATATATATATATATATATATATATATATATAAACACAAAATAAATCACAGAATAAATCATTAAAACAATTGATTCCTAATTAGGTTCTTTTTTTACTTCTTCGAGGGTCAAACACGAAACTATTCAGAATTCACTCAATACTTTCATTTTCGCTGTCGATACTTTAACATCTGAGTATCACGTGTACCCGTGAGTTTTATGATATGTGTATATATATATATATATATATATATATATATATATATATATGTTTAAATATATATATATATATATATATATATATATTTATATATATGTACATATATATATATATGTATATATATATATATATATATGTTTAAATATATATATATATATATATATATATATATATATATATATATATATGTACATATATATATATATATATATATATATATATATATATATATATATATCTATATATATATATATATATACATATATAAGTATATATATATATATATATATATACATATATATACATATAAATATATATAATTCTAGCATCATAATAATATAAATACTCTATTTTTTCTCCCCAGGATAACACCTTCCTACCATTGTACAAATTATCTACATATTTTCATCAGGATATTTGGCTACCTATAATCTAAGCTATTGTACAACTAAGATATTATTATTAGTAATACTAGCTAAGCTACAACCTGATGAATATAAGATAAGTAACAACGTTAAAATAGCTATATAGAAAGACTTATGCCAGCCTGTTAAAAAAAAAAAAAAACATTCGCTGCAAGTTTGAATTTTTGAAGTTCCACCGATTCATCTCTCATGGTAGGAAGATCATTCCACAACCTGGTCATAGTTGGAATAAAATTTCTACAATAATAATACATAATGATGCCCATTAATTGGAGGTCAAATGCGCAAACGCCAGGTATTTGACCAAACCAATTATAATCCACATGTAAAACTTACTGATAAATTTTGACCACAATTGCATATCAACATTATGTAAAGAGGTTGCAAGTCGTAGAAAGTAATATACCGTTACTGGGAGTAAACGGTCAATGCATTACTGAGATTAAGAAGTTCATTATTTTTCTCCTATTGCGTTCAGTTACTTGTGAACTTAATGTTCACTGTCGCTGGAAAGTCTAGAGGAAATAACGCCATGGCAAAAATGATCCGCTAGTAATACTAGGTATGCAGTTAATTCTAATAATCAGGCCTTCTCAATACTACACAGTATTCTAGAAGTTTTATTCCAACTATGACCAAGTTATGGAATGATCTTCTTAATCGGGTAGTTTAATTAGTAGAAATTCAAAGGTTCAAACTTGCATGCAAATGTTTTTTATGATAAACAGGCTGCCATCAGTCTTTTTAATAGTTTATATATGACATATCTGTTTTGATGTTGTTACCGATTTTAAAATATTTAATTTTTAATTTTTTTCCCATATCGTTTATCTATTTCAATATTTCCTTTTCTCACTGGGCTATTTTTCCCTGTTGGAGCCCTTGGGCTTATAGCATCTGGCTTTTCCAACTAGGGTTGTAACTTGGCTATTAATAATAATAATACCGGAAGCTTAATATCAAATTCCATGGTCGTTTAAACTACTTGCTTCAATAATGAATTTAATATCTAGCCTTTAATCGATCTAACTCATTGAAAATTCATCATTACGACTCACTAAGAAAATCCCCCATCTATCCGGTTTCTTTAAAACTGCCAAATCAGTTTATATTCAGTTCATACTGTAAAATTAGTTTGTGTTTAACGAGAAAAATAAGACGAGATTTATATGCGATCCGAAAATAATCAAAAGTAAAATTATATTTACGAGAGTATCGTCTTTATCTAACCGATACAAATTAATGTAATATTAATAAAATGAATCAAATCAATGTAGAATTAATAGTTATTTGCTGTGCCGGATAGCAAGTATGAATAATATACTATTAAAAAATATGTTTAAATATATCTCCTGCCTATCATGAATAAGTAAAATTGCCGCCTTAGCTAATATTATATTTTATTAATATTAATAAAATGAATCAAATCAATGTAGAATTAATAGTTAGTTGCTGTGCCGGATAACGACTGTGTGAATAATATATTACTAAAAAATATGTTTAAATATTTCTTCTGCTTATCATGAATAATTAAAATTTCTGCCTTAGCTAATATTATACAGCAACAGTGATCGGAATATAATAAAGCTGTGAATTTTGTTATTTCATATTCAAAATATTTTCAGTCAATTGGTAATTTCCAGTACTTGAAAGGAATTAGCCTTATCTTCCCCACCCCCCTCCCCCGAAAAAAAAAACCCATTCAAGTTTCCTAAAATTGCCGCCTTAGCTTATAATATATAGGTAAGTGATCCGCGTATAATAAAGCTGTGAATTTTGTTATTTCATATCTAAAATAGTTTTCAGTCAGTTGGTAATTTCCAGTACTTGAAAAGGATTATCTTTATTTTCAAAAAAAAAAAGAAAAAAAAACCCCACTAACCTTTCCTATTAACGTGATATTAACCTAAATTTATTAATTTCCTTATACTCTACTTCCCTATACATAATTGTTTATATACAGTTAAACATCGGTATTTCTTATAAGCATGTAGTCATTTCAATAACCAGATAGAAGTATTTCTCTTGAATACTAATGGCAAAATCAATCAACAATAGCTTTAAGGGAGCATTCTGCCTTCTCTATCAAGAAAAAGGCCAACCAATTGAATAATCAAATGTTCTTTAAAAGCTTGACTGCATAAATATGGCTAAAAACATTAGTATATCTCCAATTGAATTCTTAATGGCGGAATAATTCCTAAGATTAAAGATAACCCAAATTATGTAGGCTACAGTGTATACCGACATTGGTTCAAACATTACCGTTGAACACAACATGCGGGGATTACAGTCTTACCAAAATAAATACTTCCGGCAAAATAAAGGGGAGACACCTTCTAGGGTTACTTGGTCGAAATTGGGAAAGAAAATATTTGAATTAAATGAATGAAAATATATATATATATATATATATATATATATATATATATATATATGTATATATATATATATATATATATATATATATACATACATACATATATATACACACACGTATATATACATATATACAGTATATATATATATATATATATATATATATATATATATATAATATGTATATATATACATATATATATATATATATATATATATATATATACATATATATATAAATATATACATATATATATATATATATATATATATATACATATATATAAATATATACATATATATATATATATATATATATATACAAATAGATAGATAGATAGATAGATATAAAGATATAAATGTATGTTTATGGATGCATGCATGCATATATTGAGTCAAAAATAATTAGGATAAAAACTAATAAAATCGAAAATAAAATTGACGCATCAGATTTCATATTAACATTGCATCTTAACCTCGGATATTTGGCAATAGAGAGAGAAATTTTCTCCTTCGATTAATAGTAGAGTTAGTAAAATAGATTGATTTGATTTTGCTTTTCATAAGATTTTCAATATAATGAAGTTGATTATATAAATAAAAAAAAATTTCAATATTTAAGAAAAAAAATAATTTATCCTTGAATGGAATAATTCATTGTGAAATTAATCTTTAATATCTTAAATATTCTTATTTTTGTCATCCTAATATATATGAACAGGTAATATCCCTCTAGCATATATCATGATTGAAATGGTTATAATCCTGAAAAACCAAATCATAAAACGATATATAAATTTCTATTTCAAGTCACGCCGCTTGAATGTTGTGTATCGGAAAAGGAAGGAGAGATATATAAAAAAAAAATTTGTATGAGTTGGCATGGTGTCCATTAATTAAGGCGAAGAAATCAATGAAACAATGCTACATAAAACATATAGAAACTAAAATAAGAATAAATTAAGCAATTCGAAACGATGTTATTCCAGTAGTCCCTACTTGACGATCAATAAAGGCATAGAAATTGATGAGACGTCAAGAAATAAAACATAACTAGAAACTAAAATATTAATAAATTAAGCAATTCGAAATAGTATTCTTCCATTGGTACCTACTTTTTAATTCTGGAACAATGCCATTCTTGGTGCATATCCATATAATAATAATAATAATAATAATAATAATAATAATAATAATAATAATAATAATAATAAATCAAAGTTACATAGGATTCATAGCTGTTGTTTAAACAGTACCTTCAGAACAATATTCTTCCATTTAACCTTCTTAATATTTCGGTAACAATACAATTTTGGGTGCATATCCGTATATATGAAAATAAAATACTAAAAACAATACTGCATACAACATAAATGGAAACTAAATTAAGCAATTGGAAACAATATTTTTCAATTAAACCCTACTTATAATTTCGGCAAAAATACAATTCTCGGTTCATATCCGTACAATAAAAAACTCAAAAACAAAGTCATATAGAATTCACAGCTGTTGTCTAAACAGAAGCTGTGTTTCCTTTAGGGAAAATGGAGATGGCGAATCCAAACACGGCCGATGCTACACGCTCCCCACCGCAAACACTAGATATTTTGCAACCCCTGCGCTGCCTTGCAAGTTACATAGCTCTAGATTATATCTATCATTTGTTTTTATGATGCCTTGCCCATTAGCTTCGATGGAATTATATCGGGTATAAGGGAAGTTTTGATGTGTGGAATTTTTGGTTTTATATAAACAATACACTTATCAAAATGTAAAATATTGAACAGCTTCTCTGAAAGCATTACAAAACTCCTAACCCTAATCAAAACCTTTCTCAAATTGATTTAAAAGATTTACATTGTAAAGAACATCTCAATAAATATAAATTAGCAACGGGGATAACACATTATTGATAGCTAAATTATACAACTTTAAGAATAGAAAACTCTTTAAATTATCTTATTTTATAAAGTATAAGCATCGTGATGATATGAAAAGTATTTAAATCAATATAAAATTAGAAAGGTTGAAAAAAAATAATGACCCCATGCAAATTATCTATTAGTGGGTAATATGTTCACACTATTGCATTAGGGAACTTCAAAATGTATAAGAAAAACAATCGAAGCTTTTTATATTAGTAAGGTATATAGTTATTAATATATAAAATACTGTTAGGCTGTTAAGAAAAAATTAAAATATTTCAAACCCCTTTCACAGAAAATTCTAAGGTCAAATTATTGGAAGCCTTTTTATGGATATGTTATGAATGGTGATAATATTGATATAGATAGAACTGGATCAGTAATAATAATAATAATAATAATAATAATAATAATAATAATAATTGATAATGGCAATAATGGTAATAATGGTAATAATGATAATAATGGTAATAATGGTAATAATGATAATAATGGTAATAATGGTAATAATATTGATATAGATAGAACTGGATCAATAATAATAATAATAATAATAATAATAATGTTTGATAAACATTAGTAAAAATAGTTATTCTTGAAAATTTTAATCAACTTCTCTTCCCATTTTCTCTTATATACCTATACGTCCCATAAAAATATAAAGAATATTCTATTCAATATGCTTTAAATCCCATCTTCTAAAAAAAACAGTTATATCTAAGTACTTAGTTTTCAGATATTTTTTTTATAATATAAGACAGAAAGCTGCAATAATACATAAACAAATAAAAAATACCAAGCAAATAAATACATAATCATATTTACAACATAATTAATCACAATGACTAAAATAATCGTAATGTATACCAACAAATAAATAGTACAAATTACCCATGTTTATGTACTAGTGTGCCAACCTGGTACCTCAACAGAATGGGGATGATTATATTCTAGTATACAAGTTGAATATGATAGGCCGGTTTCCCGTGAATAGATGATGTTAATAGAAGTTCTGTGACGAAAAAGAGATCACCGAATATGACAGGAACGAATGCTAGTAAAAGCCTTTATATATATATGACATAGTCGAATATGATAATTTGGTTTCCCGTAACTAGATGATGCTAATAGATGTTCTATGACAAAGCAGAGATCAAAGAACATTACAAGAGACGAATACTAGTATAAGCCAGTACATATATTACACTGGCCTGTAAAAGTGAAACCATATATTCAAACAATCTTGCATAAATAAAGAGAGAGAGAGAGAGAGAGAGAGAGAGAGAGAGAGAGAGAGAGAGAGAGAGAGAGAGAGAGAGAGAGATAACTAAATAGGAGATGCTTCTATAAACTGTATATACAAAGCCAATGATCTTATGTATGAGGAGCTATAAAATCCTCTATAAAGTCATGAAACCCTTAGGAATATTACTTAGCTGTCTGACAGAATTAAAAGTAAACTTTTGTTAAGCAGTGTGCAAAAAGAGCTTTGGCACCTATGTTAAACCAGGTATCGTCAGATAACCAGAATTGCTAAGCGCAGCGTTACCTAAGCAAACTAAATCATGAAACAGGAACACGGTACTGGACTATCTAATCTCAAGATTGTAGTTTCGCTCAGATTTATCATCCTGTTCTGTTCAGTACACCTATTATCTATTCTCTCCAAATTTCTGCTGAGGATGATGCCAAGCACAATTCATGTTCGGAAATGTCAATAAATAAAGAGAGACATCATCAACAGTGTTTAAGATCTTGGTTTCTAGACCAACAATTATATGATAAATGGATGACTTGAGCTGCAGACTGCAACGCAACACATGTCCTTTCTAACAGAGAACAATATCCACAACAATTCTTTGTTGCTGAAAGCATCATGAACTATAAATCACGTCGTTCGCGATCAGTTTAGAATTCAGGAAACACACAAATATGTAAAGTATATATATATATATATATATATATATATATATATATATATATATATATATATATATATACTTATATACATATATCTATCTATCTATCTATCTATCTATCTATCTATCTATATATGTATATATATATATATATATATATATATATATATATATATATATATATATACACATATATATACATATATCTACGTGTAATATATATATATATACATATATATATATATATATATATATATATATATACGTGTAATGTATATATATATATATATATATATATATACGTGTAATATATATATATATATATATATATATATATATATATATATATATATACATATATATATATATATATATATATATATATATATATATATATATATATATATATATATATATATATATATGTCAATCATACAGTTAACCAGTTCAATGATAACAATAAAATCATTATTAAAGAATAAAACATCCATCTACGATGATAACTGCTCAGCCTATAATTAGCTATAAAAGAGCATCAGTATTTTTTTCTATATAAAATCTATTCCATAGGGCTTAAGGGGCCAATTTTCCCCAACCCTGGATGCTATCAGGAAGATAGAGTCTGGCCTTTAAACAACTATTTCGCGAATATACAGCACTGCATAGCACCGACACATCAGGAAAACTGCCATTTTGAAAGCAAAAACGTTATCGGCCGAGTTTGGGCACAAGACCTCGCCCGTCTTTAGAAAATATAAAAGGAAAATTCTATTCGGTTCTTATCTACCTCAACTGGGAAATCTATCTAAGAGAGTTTTAGGTCCCTTGAACGAAAAGGAAATTAGGCGAGATGTTGTCCAGGATACAGAGAAGCAGGAAAGGGGAAAATAAAGGCGGTCTGGTCAGAATTGCATTATGAAATAGTGTACTTTTCTCCTTAGGAATCTGCCATTCATGATGACCATGTACAAAAATATTAATAAGTTCGTATATGCCGGTCTTTGCAATAGTGCAGTGTATCAATTACTCATTGCATGCATTTATTATTATCATTCATCTGCACTTGACTATATTTTTAGATCACTAACGATTTTTTTTTTTTTTTTTTTTTTTTAGAACTTTGACCTTATCATGAATAGCGTGTTTGGTGTTGATAATACTGATAAAGCTCACAGTTCAAACGAAGATATACATTTGTCCTTGTCGCTTATCTGTCTCAGCAGTATTCCGATGGGCAATAAAATCGAAAATATAAAAGGGGTATATTAAACATATTTTGTATGACAACTTTGCTCACAGCTAATTTGTGTTAGAAATAAAAGAATCACGAACTAATATCATATGAGTCAAGGTATACCGATGCAGCATGTTGCAAAAATTTAAATGTTGCAAACTCTGAACATTAAGTGAACATTTGATAATTAAATGAGAACTACCACTTTGTAGGACTTAAAAGGCAAAAACTTTATAATATTAAGACAAATATAACCTCTCAAAGATAAAGTCAAGTATCCATAAGGTGATGATGGTATCTTACTTATACTATCAATTCTATAATAATAGCTTAATATGTGGAATATTTTAGCGTATGTGCATGTCGACATGTACGTACTTACTCGTGAAAAAAAGATCAACCTATAATGAAAAATTAAAATAAAATATCTCAAAATAGTTAGCAAACGAAAGTTTAACGAAAATTTAAAGACGACCAAAAAGTATCACACTAAAAAAAAATCGTGTTTTATTTTATAATTATTTCGTATAAAGGCGTGTGGCATTACAAAAATGACTAAAAAAGTGCAAATGGATAACAATGAAGGTTTCACAAAGCATTATATCAAAACGGAACAAATGTAAAGACCGAACAAAGCATGAAAAAGCAAACGTTTCTTGAACGAGAATATTCTAAAGAAGACAAAAGCAAGACAAGAACATTTCCCTGGAAAACACAAGTTTGTCGAACTAGATTTCCCAATGCAGCTCATCAAAACTGGAGCGAAGCAAAGACGCGGCAAGGAATCACACAAGGAAATGTAAAAACAATTCACAGGAAAATTCATGTTCGTAAAAATTAGAGACCTCGTGCGTCCAATTAAAAAGAAATCTTGCTCAATCGTTAATGGAAAACAAGTCTCAAGCAGTCAGCATCCCCTGGTCACAAAAGTTTACAGATTAGTAGTGATTATACGTACTTACGATAGACGCTAAGTATTTCCCTAGAACATGAGATCGAAATTAAAAGAAGGCTAAGCGTAGGATAGAGAGCATTTGGTAAATAAAATGAGATTACTAAAATTAAAAAGGCACTTTCTCTAAAAAAGAAAAGTATGAACTATTATTGAATATATATACTTCAGATAGGCAGCAAGTATTTCCCCCGAACATGAGATCGAAATTAAAACAAGGCTAAGCGTAGGATAGAGAGCATTTGGTAAATAAAATGAGATTACTAAAATTAAAAAGGCACTTTCTCTAAAAAAGAAAAGTATGAACTATTATTGAATATATATACTTCAGATAGGCAGCAAGTATTTCCCCCGAACATGAGGCCGAAATCACAAGGAGGATAAGCATGGGATAGAGAGCTTTTGATAAACAAAATGAGATTATGAAAATTAGAAAGCCACTCTCTCTAAAAAGAGAAGTATAAATTATTATTGACTATACGTACTCAAGATAGACAGTAAGTATTTCCCCAGAAGATGAGTCCAAAATTAAAAGGATAGGCATGGGGTAGACAGAATTCGGTAAATAAATCAGATTATGAAAACTAAAAAGCCACTTACTCTAAAAATAAAAGTATAGATTAGTATTGAATATACATACTTAGGATAGACAGTAAGTATTCCCCTAGAACATTAAACCGACATGAAGAGAAAGATAAGCATAAGATAAAGAGCTATTAGTAAACATAATGAGATTATGAAAATTAAAAAGCCACGTACTCTAAAAAGAAAAGCATTTAATCAATATTAAGTTACGGGTCTGCTTAGAGGTATGGGTTTATCAGTAGAGGAAAAGAAAACAGTTTAAAGTACACTAATGAATAACCACGATAAGTGTTACTATCAATTTATACTTTTTGTTATAAAAATAAATGATTTATTATAAGATGCATTTATTAGGTACATCTAATTACATCGATTATCATTTAAAATCCATATCTGAAAAATGGCCATAGACAACTCTTACTTTTTTTCTCTCTCTCTCTCTTTTTTTTATTTTTTTTTATTTCTTTTTTTTTTTGCATACGTTATTCTTTCCTAATTAGTTATTGACCTGAACTCTAGATGTAAAAAAAATTCAAATCAA